>NW_026944228.1:795116-844172 GCF_033297405.1 Parathielavia appendiculata | reverse complement strand
CCTGTTGAGGAGCCTGCACCTGTTGAGGAGCCTGCACCTGTTGAGGAGCCTGCACCTGTCGAGGAAGCTACACCTGAGACGGCCGAAGAGACCAAGGAAACGCCTGCCGAAGAGTCTGCTATTGAAGCTCCTGTTGAGGTGGCTGCTGCGCCTACCAAACAGCCCCAGACACAGACAGTGGAAGAGCCTACGCCCGTTGAGGAGGCGGCACCTGCGCCGGCCGAAGAAGCGAAGTCCAGCGAGGACGTCACGCTCAAGCCAGTCGAAGCGGCCAAGGCAGAACCTGCTGAGGAGCTCGCCGTCGAAGCTCCTATTGAAGTGGCTGCTGAATCTGCCGAACAGCCTGAAACACAAACAGCGGAGGAGGGTGCTCCTGAGCCTGGTGAAGCCAAACCGGAGCTTGCTGAGGAAGCAAAGCCTGCTGAAGACGTCAAGTCTGGAACTGTCGAAGAGGCTAACCCTGGGGCTCTTGACGGAGTCAAGGGTGAAGCTGCTGGGGAGGCTAAGCCAGAAACGACAGAGGAGGTAAAGCCTACTCAAGAGCTCAAGCCTGAAGCTACCGAGGAGGCGAAGCCTCCCGAGGGGATAAAGCCTGAAGCAGTTGAAGAAGTTGAAGAGACTAAGGCTGAACCTGCTGAAGAAGCTAAACCCGCTGAGGAGGCCAAGTCGGAACCTATTGAAGAGACCAGGCCTCCGGAGCCCGAGGCCGATGCCGAGGCCGCGATTGTTGAGTCTCCCAAAAAGGAGACTCAGCCGGAAACAGCTCTTGAAGCCCCCAAGGAACAGGAGGCCCAGCCCGAGACGGAGAAGGCGGCTGCTGCCGAGGAAGTCCCTCCAGCAACCGAGGAAAAGCCCGTCGACAAAGCATCGGAGCCCGAAGCCGCTCCTCCTGCGCCGGCCTCGGAGGAGACGTCAGCGGAAGAGAAGCCCGCTGACGAGAAACCCAACGAGTCCAAGGCGGCGGACAAGGACGAAAGCAAAGACAAGGTTGGGCAAATCCCCAGCGAACAGAAGGCGGCTGAGAAGAAGGCCACAGGTGAGCAAGACCCAGTATTGCTTGAAACCCCCCGTGGCAGTGGCATGGCAGGACAGGAGGCTTCAGAATGCATTTCACAACCAACGGACACGGACTTGGACTTGCGACTTCCGGAAACCCAGGACACCCAGGATACCCATGATACCCAGGACACGAGTTTGACGACTGCATCTGTTACAAACATTTATACCCTTGATACCCCCGAACAGTGTAATACCGGTAATGCGGCTGGAGATAATAGAGATGGGGTAGCGACGAAGGAGGTCGGTTTAGACGCTGGCGCGGAGCAGGCTGTTCTGGGACTTGAAAAGGGTCAGGCCCAGGACGCTTCAGACTTGAATGACATGGCGGACAGCGAGCAGGCTGTAAGTGCACACGTCACATCTATCTTGTTTTGCCCAGCACTCACGGATTCCAGGTTACCGCAAGTAGTGCCACACCCCAGCTTGAGAGCATCGCAGAACCCAAGGGCGAGGATCAGACTGCGCCGGCCGGCCCTGAGACCTCCCCCGTTGAACCAGAGCCATGGACTGAGAGCGAGCTTGTCAGCAAAGAGTCGGCCCAAGAGAGCACTGACAACCAGCCTCAATCGGAGTCCGAAACTGCCCTCCAGCCAACAGAGGAGACAGATCAAGAACAGCCTAGAGAAGAGACCGCACCCGAGACAAGCACCGCCGGGGAGGCTTCAGTCTCTGCCGGCGAGGATTCGGCCCAGCTTCCGACGACTGTCGCTGCCTTTTCCGAGGGTAGCCAAGCGGAGGAGCCAACTGCGCTCCCTGCTTCCGAGAAGAGCTCCACTGGCGCTGCTGAGACAATTGCGGAGGAAGAGCATTCTGTTTTTCCCTCAGCTGACCAGCCGGCGGCCGAGAACAAGGAGGTGCCGCAGGATGAGCAGCCCCCCGCAACACTCGCAGCTCCAGAGACAGCTGTTGCTGCGCAAGGCGGGGACAAAGTCGACGACGAGCCCCAAGTCGAAGAGCAAGAATCGGCGAAAATGGTCCCGCTCAACCAAGCTGAGATTCAAGAAGCAGATCAGCCGGCATCACTCGATGAAGAGGCCGCCACGGAGCCCGTCGCTGTGCCAACTGTTGTGGAAGTGGATGCCCCATCTGCCGATGGCTCCGGTGCCCAAACCGCACCGGAAGCGCCGGCCTCTGAGAAACTTGTTCCAGACCCGACCCCTCAGCCCGAAGAGCAGGTGCTCGCTGAGGATGTTGAGAAGGCTGTGGACGAACAAGTCGCGGAGACAACCTCCGAGGTGCCCGACTCGGAGACGGCCGCCCCGGAAACACCGGAACTCCAGGTGTTAGCTGAAGAGGAGTCTGCCGTCGAGACAGTAGCGCAAACCACCCCGGAGGCACCTGCTGCAGGCACAACTGTCTCTGAACCATCGGCTCAAGAGAACGAATCAGCCCCTGACAACGATGGAAATGCTGAATCCGCCGATGTGCCGGGCGAAGAATTTGCAGCCGGAGCACCCTCACTTAAGGCACCTGTCGCGGAGACCTCGGTCAAACAAGACGAGAACGCTCCCGCCGAGACAATCGAGACCAAATCCGCGGACGCGTCATTGAACCAGGTCGCGGCCGAGGAACCTGCACCTGAGGCTCCTGTGGCCGAGAGCTCAGTTCTGCAAGACGAGCAAGCTTCCGCTGGGGGAGTGGATGCAGACCTTGATCTTGAAACTTCAGACGTCCAAGAGGCTTCAAGCCACCAGCAGCAGCCTGATGTTGAATCTTCTCCTGCCATCGACCGCGCATCCCCTCCTGACGACAAAGCCGTGGTGCCTGGACCTGAAGCGGCGCAGGCGGAGGAAGCCACTTCCACTGAACAGACTCCTATGGCACCGTCCGAAGAGAAAGACAGGGAGCCTGAGCCGTCTGTTGAAATTTCGATGGTTCTGGAGGCAAAGGTTGAGGAACCTGAGGATCAGGCGATTGCAGAACCGGCTGCAGAGACAGTTGCTGAGCCGAACGCTGAGGCTGAAGTCGAGCCTGAAGCCGGGCCTGAAGCTGAGCCAGTGGGGCCTGAAGAGACAGCTGCTGTGCCTGAAACTGAACCAGTTGCTGAGCCGGTTGTCAAGCTTGACGCAGAGCCAACTGCCGAGTTTGGAGGAACCGCTGCTGTGCCTGAGGAGACAGTTGCTGTGCCGGTTGTTGAGCCAGAACTCCATGCCGAGATTGTGACTGTCAATGCCGGGTCTGAAGCAACCGAACCAGAAGAGCGGCTTGCTTCCATTGTTGGGGACTCAATTGAGAAGGAGTCCCGAGCCCTTGAGGAGCCTACCCTTGACACTGCCAGGGACGAGCCGGCGCTAGCAACCGAGCCTGTTACGGGGGAGCCTGTCCCTGAATTCAAGGACCAGGAGCTTTCTTTAACAGCGGATAACCCTGCCGCAGCCCAGCCCACTGTTCCGGAACTGGTCGAAGCAGCTGAGCCTCAACAGGTCGTCGAAGAGTTAGCGAGGGCGACGGCTTCGGAACCAACAGACAAGGCGGTGCCTTCGACCGTTGAAGAACCCGCTCTCACCAACACGGCCGCTGAGGAACGGTTGCCAGCAGCCGAGCCTCAGGGCCTTGCAGAAGAGCCTGCACAGGCGACGGCATCTGATTTAGACGTCAAGGAGGTTCCCTCAGCCCTCGAAGAGCCAGCTGCAACCATCACCTCCGAGGAGCCAGCGCAGGCAACTGAGCCTCAAGAAGACGTCCAGCAGGCGGTTCCGAAATCCAGCGACGAGAAGGTCCCCACAGCCGTTGAAGAGCCAGCTGCAGCCGACGCCACAACCGAAGAGCCGGTTCAGATCTTCGTGTCCCGCGTCGCCCAAGAGACTGTGCCCGAGCCCGCCATCGTCTCCGACGTTGTTGATGAGCCGGAGGCGAAAGCCACTCCTGCTGCCGATATGGAAGACTCGTCTCCCCTAATTGAGCAAGCAGCACCATCTGTCGAAGACGCTCCCAAGGTTGTCGACGCAGAAGGTACCGAGCCGCCGGTTTCGAAAGACACTGGGACCGCCAAGGAGGAGACGGTCGAGGAACAAGCAGGCCCACAGATCCCCTTTGTTTTCGATGACTCCTCTCCGCCAGTCGAACAAGCAGCTCCCTCTTTTGTCGAGGATCTGGTTTCTGAAACAGAGCAACCTGCGGCACAAATTGAGGATGCTCATAAAGCTGCTTCGCCTGAGGTGATCGAGGGGACGCCTCAACCAGCCGAACCTGTTAGCCATGAGGAGGCTGAGGACGAACCCGCCGCTGGGATTTCTGCCGCTGAACCCGAGCCGGTCATTGAGCCGCCCTCTGCCGAAGTGGAGGAAGAACAACAAGTCCTCCACGCGCCCGAGCCAGAGGCCAATCTCATTCCGGCTGAGGAGGTTACTACTTCCACCGAAGATGCGCTTGGATCCTCTGAGCAAATCGCGGAAGTCAACGTCGTTGAAGAGCCATCCGAGGAGGCCTTAGACGATGCTGTGCAGCCTGCCACTGAAGAGGCCGAGCTGGCACCGCTATCTCTTGGATCCCTCCCCGTGGAAGCGTCCGAGAAAAGCTTTTCTGCTGAGGACTCGGAGCCCACCGTGCAGGCCGCCTCCGCTGAAGTCCAAGCCGGTGCCCAGGTTGCCGCTGCTATTGAAGAGCCAGAGTCCATTGATGAGCCTCCTGTTCCACAGCCTGTCCAAACCCACGAGGACAAGCCTGAGTCTCAGTCTGAACCTGATGTGCAAGCTGCGGCCAATGAATCCACGGCTATCGATGAGCCTGGAGCTGGACCCTCAGACGAGCCGGTCCAGGCTGAGGAACCAGCTAGAACTGCACAGTCTGCTGACGCAGATGAGCCGGCTGATTTCGAGGCGCCAGCTAGCAGCGAGGAAGCTGTTGGTCTTGAGCCGCCTGTCCAGGTCGATGAACCTGCGCAGGCCCGGGAGACTACAGAAGCGGAGAGGGTTGTTGAAGCTGAAGCGGCTCCTGAGGCTGAGGAGGCCTCTGACGCTGACAGGTCTGTTGCGGCCGAGGAGGCGGCATCGGCTGAGCAACTTGAGGACTCTGCGGTGGTCGAAGTTGACGCCGCTGCTGGACGATCTGTCACTGAACAGCCTGCCGTCAGTGAGGAGCCTGCCGCCACTGAAGAGCTTGCCGTCAATGAAGAGCCTGCTGCGAGTGGAAAGCCCGTCATCAGTGAAGAGCCTGCCGTCATCGAGGTGCCTCCCGCTACCGAAGAACCGGCATCGGTTGAGGAACCCACCGTGGCCGAGGAGTCAGCCGTCACCAGGGAAACAACGGCAGTTGAGGAGCCTGTATTGGCCAAGGAACTTGCGGAGGCTGAGGAAGGAATCCACACCGAGGGCCCTGTCGAAGTTCAACCGGCTGCTGAAGTCGAAGAACCTCTTCAGGCGGCGAAACGCATCGAAGTCGAAGAGGCTTCTGCGGCTGTGGACTCTGTTCCAATGGAGACGGCTGCAAAGACGGGTGACGATGAAGTGGCTCCTCAGATCGAGACGCCCTTTGTCCAGAGCAATGCTCTCGATGAGACTGTCATCCTCGAGACTGTCAAGCCCGAGGGACCTGTCGAATTCGAGGCTTCTGCTGTCGAGGAACCTATCAACGCAGTGAAGGCCGTTGTGGTCGGACAGCCTGTGCTGCTCGTCAACCCTGAGGCGCCCGTTATCTCCGCTGATATTTGCGCGGATGAGGAACCTGCCGTCACAGAACAGCAAACCGACGGGCCAGAAGCAGTTTCTCTGGACGTGGACGATGCGGCGGTCACAGCGCCCGAAGCAACCGAACCAGAATTTCAGAAATCTGAGGTTCAAGCCAGCGAGCCGGAGTCCGCGTCGGAAAACACGGCCGCCGAGGATGCCCTGAACCCAGGCCAGGTTTCTGCGCCGCCCCTTGAGAAGATCGCCCCTGAAACCGCTTCGGAAGAGTTTGTTATGGTCCAGGCGGCATCCATTCCCAAGGATGCCGAGCGAGCCGCAATCGGGCTTGTTGAGGAGCCGGTTGTTGTTGAGCAACCCACCGCTTCGTTCGAGGAGGTTGCTGATCACGAACAAATTGCGCCAAAGACCGTGGACAGCATCGCAGTTGAGGACTCTGTTGTCGGGCCGAGCACAGAGATTCCCCAGCTCGGCGAGGAACCGACTCTCGTTGACCAGTCCACGGCATCGTTTGAGCAGGTCTCCGGTTCCGAGAAGCTGCCGCCCAATCGAGATATTCCGCCGCCCGGTGCAGCCGTTGACGAGTCTCTTGTCGTGTTGAGCGCGGAGAACTCCCAACTGGCTGAAGAGCCGGTGGTGGTCGACAACGCTGGCGAAGCGTCTGAAGTCATTGTGCCTGCCAGCAAGACGGTGGCTGAGGAGCAGGCGTCTGAAGCAGTTGCCGTCGCCCAGGTCGACCTGCCGGAAGCTGATGCCTCGATCGATCAAACACCGGTGGCATTGGAAGCAATCGCGAGCGATGTTGCATCACTGGCGTTAGTCGCTGAGGGTGACACAGCTGCCCCCAGCGAGCGATTGCCGACTCAGGTTGACGAGTCAGCCATCCTCGTCGATAAGGAGGGCATCGAAACTGAGCTGACAGTCCGCGAGGATGAGGATGCAATCATCGAGAGCCCAGCGTTGCCATTGGCTCTTGACAATCTGGCAACTGTTGCTTACCAGACCGATAAGGTCGAGTCTCCCAAAGAAGACTCGCCAGTTGTTGCTCAAGCCACTGTCGAGGCTGAGGTGCCCGTCTCCAAGGAGATATTGGAGTCTGCGTCCGAGGAGGTTGTCGCTCCCAAAATCACACCATCAGAAGCTGTGGAAATCGAGACCGATCAGATCCCAGCGCCGGTTGGAGAGAAGACGAACGCCGAACCCTCGCTCATCGAGCCGGTTGTTGAGGTGGCTGCCCAAGACAACACACAACCACACTCCGAACCTGATGCCGACCTCGCGGCCAGCAGTGGCTCGCACGCAAAGGAAATTGCCATTGGCGGAGGCGTGGCGGGTGTTGTAGGAGTTGCAGCAGCTCTTGTTGCGTACAACTTGTCTTCCGACGAGCCCGATGTCCCGCCAACAATCGCCCGGCTCGAGGAGATTGCGGCTAAGCTTGATGAACCTGAGGTTCCGACGGCCACCCCGAGGACCGAGATTCCCGGAGAGGGAGCCACCACGCTGGAGAAGCTGCCATCGCGTGAGCTTGCTGAGGAGGCCAAGGTAATGGAGGCTTCTCAGATTGTGGTGGACGAGGGGGTCCCGCTCTCCGAGTCCTTCCACGTTGTGGACAAGGACACACCAGCCCAAGAAGAAGCGGCGAAGACTGAAGACAAGAAGCTTGCTTCTTCCGAGGATGGTGAGGAATCTGCCGCGCGGTCTGCTGTTGTTGCTGGAGCCGAAGAGACGAAAACTGACGATGGCCTTCTGGTTGCTCCAAGACCGACAAGCCGAGGAACAGGACCCGCCCAAGAAGGAGAAGTCGTTCTGGACTTCCGTGTACCCACACCTGCTGTCGTTCTTCCTGACCTCGACGATCCTGTGGCTCAGCAGCTAAGCCGGATGCGCAGCCTGCGCCGGCGGCGGAAAAACACCATCAAGCAGGCCGAGGAAATGGTGGCGGCGGCCGTTGTCCTTTATGCTACGGCTGAGGCCCTCAGTCCGCCGGGGAGTCCGAGACTCGCCAGTCCAGGAGCCGATGTCCTTGGTTCGATCGAAATGCATTCTGATGTCAAGGGGAAAGGGAAGGAGGTGGAGGTGCCAGTCCTGTCTCTGCAGGCTTCGGGGCCTCCCGCCGAAGATGAGCAGGATAGGGGCAGAACCAGGTCGAGACATCTTCCTGAAGCTGTTGCTGACCTCTCAGTAGTCGACAAAGAAAAATCCAGGGAACCTCTCAGGGTCGAGGCTGCCAAGCTAGCCCACAGCTCCAGGCGCCACAGCCATCACTCCTCGCGGCACCGATCTCATCATCGTGACAGCCGAGATTACCGTGACAGCCGAGATTATCGTGACAACCGAGATTACCGTGACAGCCGAGACGGAAGCAAGGACGGCTCGAGGCGCTCGCACCGTTCGCGATCAGACAGCCACACGTCTGCTCGCTCGCGCGGCGACGAAGAACCCCCGCGCACGCCGACTCGCGAGGACAGCGGCTTCTCGGAGCATAAGATCAGCCCGCACTCTCGGAGACACCGCACGCCCGAGGAGCAAGCCGCGCACGAGAAGCGCAAGGAGGAGCGGCGCCGTGCCCGCGAACTCGAGAAGGCCAGGGACGGCCCGCCCAGCTCTCCGGGCAAGGCAGAAAGGGAGAAGGACCGTTCCTCTGCCCCGCGCGACCACTACGAACGAGATCGGTCCGAGCGCTCCGAACCACGCTCCGAACGGTCCTCAGAGCACCGTCATTCTGAACACCGTCACTCGTCCCACCACCACAGCTCGCGCCGCCACAGCCAGAGCCGGCACAGCATCGAGCCCAAACCCGAGGTACCAGCCCCGTCTCCGCCCGCGAGCAAGAAGTTCTTTGACATCAAGAACGGCAAGAGCGTGCTCGAGCCCAACTTTGGCGGCCTTCCCAAGGACGGCCCTACGCCAGCGACCGCACCCGTCCCGCCACCGGCGGCCATCCCGTCATCATCCGCCGTGCCGCCGCCGCCGGCGGCTGATCTCCGGCGCTCCAGCACGACGCGCAGCAGCCACAGGGCACGCAGGTCCGAGGAGCGCGCGAGCCGCAACAGGACACGCGACGACGAAGAGCCGAACAAGCCGCTCAGCAGTAGCAGGGAGCACAGGGAGAGGCACTGGGAGAGGACCGAGCAGCACATGTCCAAGGTGTCGGTCAAGCCTGTTGGCGGTGGCGGCGGCGGCGGCGGTGGTGAGTCTTCAGCGGCACTTAGTGCCGGTGGGGGAGACGCGGACTCACAGCAGGCGGCGCATCGGGCAAAGAGGATGGAGAGGAGGAAGACGGAGAGGGAGTCGAAGGAGGTGGGGAAGGAGAAGGGGGGGTTGAGGGCGGCTATTAAACGGTTTTTCAGTAGCAAGGAGTAACGACGGTGACTGAAATGGAGTGAGGGGTGAGGAAGGGTAGATGGATAGGGTGGGAGAGAGAGGGAGGAGGGGGTGATGAGTGTTTTCTTTTTCCTTTGTAGTCTCACGACTGACGACGTGTTCTATGACGACGAGAATGAGGATGATGATGATGGGTTTGTTTCATGTTATTGGCAGATAGCTGAGGAGAGGGTGGTAAAAATGGGGATACGATGCTTATGCTTGGTGGTGGAGGCTGCAGTGTGCTTTTCCTCATGACCAAGCAACTGATGAAGCTTGTTGGTATGGGACATGAGGGAGTCTGTATGTGTTTGATGCATGTATGATGAAAATGATGATTCTTCCCAGTTCACAAATAGTTATAACCACCACAGTACAATTACTGCCTTGCGTTGACGAATATGGATCGGCCGATATTAGAAATGTATCCTGGAGTATAACAGAGTCTATCAGTCCTTGTATACAATGGAATTTGTTCTGTCTTTCTATGTCTCGGGTCTGGAACCAATTCCCGTCCTCGCTGTGCTGGACTCGGAGTCTGGGAAGGAAGGGCCGGGATGCTAAGGCAGCCGAGACGTGCAAGGGTTAGGGCTTCAGTCGCAATACTTTGCTTGCTCGCAGAACCATTGGCTTATGAGTTCACTTTTCATCTAGCAACTTTGCTGTGCCTCCTGAATTGATTCCATCGAAATAATCATTTATCCTCGCGGATATTCATTATATGGTGATCAGGTTGTTGCCTGCTTAGCATATGAGCTTCCCCTTCCCTTTAGGCTACCTCAAAAGCTGTCTGCAGTTGCAACTCCACTTTGTGAACGTCGGTCGACCTGGGACACCATCACCACCTCCCAAAACAACCAAGATGCCGCCCATGATCGACCCCGCGTTATTTGACCAGCTCAAGACGAAAATTGAAGAGGACACCAGCATCCGGAAGGAGCTGGACCAGATTCTCGATGAGTTGAACCAGAACGTCTCGTACACCCAGGGCGTGCTGTCGCGGATACACTCAACCCCGCGGTCCAGATGTCGGTTTTCTTTACGCTCAAACAGCATATTTTTTTTTTAAAAAAAAAAAAAAAAACTGACGATGGGCTAGATACAACTCTGCTTAGCCAGGTGGAGGGCGGCATTAACAAGGAGATCGAGATGGTCGGTAGGCTCTCGGAGTTCGCGTCCCAGTACCCGTATTACAAGTGAATTCCCAGAAGGCGAACTGTTGGTAAGTATCAGTCTTGCTGATTTCCCGGGACAGGTATAACCACAAGTGGACTCGAATGGTTCAGGACGCCATCTCCACCGTCATACTCTGTGCCTGGCTGGGCGGCATGTCGACCGACTCCAAGCCGGGCGAGGTCGGCCGTCTGCTGAAGCTGGAGGACATCGGCCAGATCTTCAACGGTTTGCAGCATAACTCCTGACTAAAAACAGACACATGTACTGATCATGCTACCAGTGCCCGTCAACCTCAAGGACCGCGACGCCTTCCACATCACCATCGAAGAGTACCTGCTGGGGCTAATCGCCGTCATCGACGACCTCAGCCGGTTGGCGGTCAACTCGGTCACGCTGGGCGACAACGCCATGGCCGTGCAGATCAGCGGATTTATCAAGGACCTACATGCCGGCTTTCAGGTGCTGAATCTCAAGAACGATGTGCTGAGGAAGCGAGTGGACTCGATTAAGTATGCCGTCAAGAAGGTCGAGGATGTCGTGTACGATCTCTCGCTGCGGAATCTGATTCCTCAGGAGGGGCAGTGAGAGCCGGTTCGAGATTGCGAACGGTCTCACCGCTCGAAAGGCTAGAATAATAGCAGTTTAACTACTGTTACACGGTTCCGCCCTGAATGTCTTGAGTAATAAGCTAAGGGGCTTCATCCATCAGGCACTGAGAGCAGAAGTCGTTTTGAGGGTTAGGGTCCAATCGCGAGCGTGCCGAGCCTAAGCTGCCCGGCCCATCATCAACTTAATAATTGCCCTTTGCTCCATACTCCGGAGCCTCTCCCCTTTCCAAATCACCTCCATCAGCGCCGACAATGCCCCTCGTCGACCCAGTAACAATGCCGTCCACAATCGCAAAGGGCGTCACCGCCCAAGCGCAAGCGACTTCCTCGAGAACCACATCTACTCCGCCATTAGCAACCTACGCCCTGTACCCCGTACAGATTAAACAAACCCCCCTGGCCCAAGCCGCGCGATACGCCCTACCAGCCTTGCTAGCAGGCATCTTTGCAGTGCGCTTCCGCGCCCTCGTCGCCGATCCCGTCTCGACAATGTCCACCACCCTTCCACTGACCGCCGCGCTGCAGGTTGCCTACGCAGTCCTCTGTCTGCCCGTGGCTGGGTCGCAGGGCGGCGGTGGTGCAAAGGGCGCGCGGAAACACAAGGCGAGGCCCGGGGAGGGCGGTCCGGGTTCGAAGAAGCGTCCTGAGGGGACAGGCCCGAGTGCCGTTGTTGTATGTCTTTTTCTGTTTCTCCTACTTTTCCTGACCTACACTTTCGTCGCTTTCTTTGCCCTTGCCTACGTCCCGCTAATGAATTGCGCGTCTTTGTTGCTACAGACCTCGCTGCTCTCTCTCCTGCTCTCGCTCCTAATCACGCCCTTCCTTTACGCCGCCATGGTCCTGTTCGGCGCGCCCTTCCTCACTCACGGCGCGCACACCCTGCTCTGCGCCGCGCACCTCGCCGTGCTGGCGCTGTTTCCGCTGTTCTACATACATGGCGTCGACGGGGCGGCATGGGCGGCCGTCGGCAGCTTCAGCGCGCCGCTGGATGAGACGTTTGGCGGGCTGGTCGGCGGCGTGGTGGGGGCTTGGCTTGGGGCCGTACCGATCCCGCTGGACTGGGACCGCGACTGGCAGAGGTGGCCGGTCACGATTCTGTGTGGGCTGTATGGTGGGTATGTGCTTGGCCGAATGGTAGGAGGAACGCTCGCTTGGGGGAAGAGGTTCTGAGGCGGATACGGGTGGTAGGGTTGAGCACCGCGGCTCATAGATGGAGGAGAACACGAGAAATACCCGTGTACGTTGCGGCGCACCAACCCTACTGGGAGACGTTTAATAGAATAGACATCTTATACCTACCCTACTTACAAACTACCTGTTCGGACTTCGCACAACAGTCACACCCATACTGCGTCGAATTGGGCCGGTTGAGTTGTCTCCCGGAAAAAATTGGATCGGCCCCACTAATGCCGAGTCTCCGGTCCCTGTCCGAGATCGCACTCTTTGGTCGGTTCAAGACATTGATTCTCCCGAATTTCCAACCCTGCTCAACAAACTTATAATTCGCACAACACACTTCCGCGAGCGCGAGAAGCTCCTTTCCTGGGCCGGCATACTCCATATCACCGTCCGCCGCGCCCAATGGAAGGAGCCCAATAACGGGCAACACGACCATGCAACCTCCCACCGCGGCCGCGTCGCCCGCACAACCGCCCGACCAATCGCCTGCTCATTATCAAGAGAAGGCCCCCAGCAACTACAAAGGCTTCGTAGCCGGCGTCTTCTCCGGGATAGCCAAGCTCGCCGGTACCTTTCTTTCCTTCCTACAACCCCCCACTCCCCACGTCCCATCCATTTCAATAATCCATCTTCCAACAAACACAAACCACAAACACAAACCAACTAATTCTTCGCGCTCTGCAAACCCCCACAGTCGGCCACCCCTTCGACACAATCAAAGTCCGCCTCCAAACAACCACCTCAACGCGCTTCTCCGGGCCGCTAGCATGCCTAACCCAGACGCTACGCAACGAAGGGCTCGTCGGCTTGTACAAGGGCGCCACCCCTCCCTTAGTCGGCTGGATGTTCATGGACAGCGTCATGCTCGGCTCGCTGTCCGTCTACCGCCGGCTGCTCCACGAGAACCTATTCAACCCGCCCTGGCACCCGCTGCACGACCCAACCACCCCGCTCCCCGCGCACGGCCACGGCCTGGCGGGCATCCTGGCCGGCGCGACCGTGAGTTTCGTGGCGGCGCCCGTGGAGCATGTGAAAGCGCGGCTGCAGATCCAGTATGCCGCGAAGAAGAGCGAGCGGTTGTACAGCGGGCCGGTGGACTGTGTGCGCAAGGTATGGAGACACCATGGGATTGGGGGGGTGTACCACGGGTTGCAGGCGACCTTGTTGTTCAGGAGCTTCTTCTTTTTCTGGTGGGGGAGCTATGACTTGTTTTCGCGGTGGATGAGGCAGCATACGAGCCTGAGCGCGCCGGCCATCAATTTCTGGGCGGGCGGGCTGAGCGCCCAGGTGTTTTGGGTCTTTAGCTACCCGAGCGATGTGGTCAAGCAGCGGATCATGACGGATCCCCTAGGAGGCGGTCTGAATGACGGGGTGAGGAGGTTCCCCAGGTGGAAGGACGCTGCCAAGGCGGTTTACCGCGAGAGCGGTGCCATGGGGTACTGGCGCGGATTCCTGCCTTGCTTTCTCAGGGCGTTCCCTGCGAACGCCATGGCGCTGGTTGCGTTTGAGGCGGCGATGCGGGCGTTGCCGGGATGATGAGGAGCAAATCTGTGTGTCAGAGTCTATGACTTGAAGCATCCGCCTTGTCACATGCATTATACCCAGGACGGGGAGGAATTCTAAATGGTTCGGCTAAAACGCCGGCGGCCGCAGCAGCGGCGTGTCCTTTGATTGACCCCTTCCCGCTATGCACAACCGTCTAGTATCCTTTTTCGGTATCCTTGCCAGATAACCCCGGAGAACTCCAACCAGATGGCCGACCCATTTACTCCTCGTCCTCCTCGGCCTCGTCGTTGACGACGTTGAAGAACTTGAGCTCGTAGACACCCCGCGAGGTCGAGACAACGCGGAGCCAGTCACGGAGCTGCATTTTCTTGAGGAACTTTTTGGTGCTGCAGAGAGACAAGTCAGCATTCTATTTCTGCTTTCAGAGTCGGAGTGCGTGCGGCATACAGGTACTTGAGGTAACGGCCCGAGAGCTCGTTGTGGGCAATGATCTCGATCTTGCCCTCGCCCTGCTGCGAGATCTTGATGGTCTCGCCGAGGTTGCCGACGCGGCCGTCGACCTTGATCTTCTCGTTCAGGAACTTCTCAAAGGCCGACACATCGAAAATCTTGTCGCTGGCGGGCTGCGAGGCGTTGATGATGAACTGAGCGGGCGACCTGTTAGTGATGGCCAAAGACGTGTGATTGTTTTACTCGGACTCACCTTCTTCGTCACCTTGGGGCCCTTCTTGGCGCCGGACTTCTTCTGTTACTCCCAAAGGAGATTGACTTAGCCTACTGTTTCACGCCATGGTCCGTCTCGGGGCGAGCCGAGGGACTGGGCCAACAGCAAAGCGGTCAGGTGATGGGACATACTGCGATGGGAGCCATTGTTTCTGTCGGGATCGGCGAATTGACCGTGGATGTCTAGGACGCAAAGAGGTTATATCCTGCGCCTGGTTGTGTGGTGTCGGCTTGTTAAATAGAGGTCCGATCATTCTTCATTTGGCGGTCAAGTCGAATTCGCGCGAAATTGTGGCCGCGGGAGTTTAGGGCTCAGGGGTGGAGCCAGTGGGTACATGTGAAGTGGGGCTGCACCAAGGGTCCGGTCGCCGGCTTAAAGTGGTCGGCCCGAGCCCCAGGGATCTAGAAAGTGGCCTCAACCAGTGCGGATTCCACCTGAGGATACCTCCAAGACTCAGGCGGGAGCAGGTTCACGGTCAATTGGTAAGAAGCGGGAAATGAAAGTGCTGTGGACAACATGCGAAGCGGTTTTTGGCTTGCATGCTCCGTACATTGCTGAGATGCTTTGGCGATTTCGGCTCTTTTACATGATGGCTGAGCACGTGTAAGACGCTGCACACCGTGCCTGGACTGAGAGCCGAGAAGAACTCAGGCAACAGAAGTTGGGGGGTGCAGGAGCTGTGATTGCCATGTTCACACATGACCGTTAAAACCACCGTACGTGAATCAACTGTATTAGCTGGACTGACTGAATGGTGGTGGTTTGCTTGTAAGGATGATAGAGCATGCAGCTCAGTGGTCCTCAGCATGGCCAGTTTTCCTCCCGTCGCTTGCGCATGTCGTTCAAAAGCAGCCAAGCTGCCAAATCAATCCAACCCAAATTCGAGGCAGACTTCGATGTACTGTGGTATGATGGGTAATGAAAAATCTCCATGCGGGGTACCCACGCTAACCGAGAGCAAGGTATCCACAATCTTCCACAGTAAATACAGTAAACAATTAACTAATATTTTGTATGCATACCCTTGGCTGCAATCACCGCCTTGCACCGATCTGGCATCGAGGCCAACAGTTCCTTCAAGTAGTCGTCCGATAGTGCCTCCCAAGCCTCCTTGACATACTGTCGTAGCTTCTCATACGAGGGCTTTTCTTCAAGGCCATGCCGGTCTTCAATCCAGTCCTTCATCCAATTCCAACAAGACTCAATAGGGTTCAAGTCCGGTGAAAAGGGTGGCCATTCCATCACGACAACGCCTCGCTCTCTGAGATTTTCCTTCGTCTCTGCGGCTGCATACCCTGGAGCACCATCTTGCATCAGGATCAGATCCTCACCAAGCTGTTCCTTGCACAACTGTACCCAGCCGTGAATCACAGGTACAGTATGTGCGCGGTAGGTTTCGGCGTTGATCTTCCCCCAACCCTTTTCCCAGAAAATCCCAGGGCCTTTGCCTAAGCCAGAGAAGCAACCCCAGAACATCCAGCCACCCTTGCGTTGATGCTTTTCCACAATGCACGTAGGATCCCACTCCTCGCCTTGACGCCGGGTTACATACTGCTTCCTATGCGGGCCACCAGTAACCCAGGTCTCGTCGGTCCAAAGGATGTTTGCCCACTGCTCAGGGGTCCAATGTTCATGCTCTTTGGCCCATGTCTCTCGGAGTTTCCGGGTTCGTTCGGTAATCGGTGGCTTCTTACGAGCAACTCGTCGGCGGAAGCCCAGTCGATAAAGAGCATGCTTGATCACCCATACGCCAAAGACCCCAGCGAAGATGATTGTTGAGAGCTCAAGGAAGCCCATCCGACGAGCTTTTTTACTGGAAACGACATATTGAACAAGCTCGTTTTCTTGCTCTGGTGTTAACGACCGTGGCCGGCCAGTACTCCGCCTAGCAGTGGCGTCGCGAGCGCGAATAGCGGTTCGGATCTGGGCTTTAGTATAGCCAGTAATACTCTGGATCTCAGCTTGGCTTTTGCTGGCATCGAAATATAAAACGCGAACTCGCTGGCGTTCCTCGGTAGTAAGCTGTTTGGTACCGCTGGATCCCTGTGGCCGTGCCATCGTGCTGTTGTGAGTTATCGAAACTAAGAGATGCTTTAGGAGACACTGTTACCGCAGTAAAGTGGAAAGTTTGGGTGTGTTCAGCTGATTGGCCAAAACGCGTCAGCCTGTTGTGCCCCACAGGTACCTGACATGGGGGTTTTCTTCATGCGCGCGACCACAGTAGACTTCATGAGGAGGCGCAGCTACTAGTGCGCCACAGCGCCGCCACATATATCGCAAGCAGTGATGTCATGCTGCCTACGTCACTGGAAGGCTCGGCAGACCTTGAATGCGAAGTTGGGTGACTGAAAGCGGAAACTCGCGGCGCCAAGCCTTGTTCCGAGACTCTGTCTTGTAATAACTTGAGCCAGAACAGAAACACAAACCTGAAGCCTGGCATTGATCGTTGACACAAGCTTTGGAATGAGCCGGACGACTGCATGTACCGGGCGTGACGCTGAGCACCGAGTAATAGTTGTGGTTGTGCTCAGAACAAAAACCTCGAAAAGGGTTTGAATTTCGCGCGCATACGGATCTGGCTTGTTCATGGGACTAGGTGAGTCGCAGGTCTCCGTTCGCCAATGCCATCTCAAATGCCCCTTTCTCCCCTGAGACAAACAGTATGGCAGCGACTACTCGAACGCGCCCAAACTTTTACCATGGCATGTCGAAGCTCGTGACCCGCCACTGGAAGCTTGGAACACTTCAGAGTCGAAGCTGGCCAAGAGCGGCCGGCTGCATCCGATGGGTGTATGACGCAGTGCTCAACTCCCAATCAAGTGTAGCGAACAGAGCTCATGCTGCCGCGCCTGTCGTCTGATGCCAACCGCAGCGAGCCGTGGCACCAGGGTAGTGGAGGGCCCGCCGGAGCCTTCAGGTTGGTTCCTTGGCAGTCAGATGTGCCATGCCCGAGGCAAGTACCGGGCGGGCAGGTTTTGGAAGGTATAAGATACGGCCTGCACCCACGCCGCTCTCCTCTCCTCGTTGCTTTCACCATATCGCGAATTTATTGAATCACTTTCCGAGTCATCAACCGACAAACTATACATCGACCTACGTTAGGCAACAGACCGATCCCACCTCCACAACACAGATCACCACCCCAACAAACCAAACAAACAACACCGCCATCATGCCTTTCACCGCAAGGTAAAGCAGACGCCCGCGTCACCACAGCGCTCTTAGGGTATCTCAGAACTAACCTCTGCGCTCTCTGCCCAGCGATCTCTGCAAGATGGTCTTCGCCGTCATCCTCCCGCCTCTGGGTGTCTTCCTCGAGCGCGGATGCGATTCCAGCTTCCTGCTCAACATCCTTCTCACCATCCTCGGCGTAAGTTGTCTCTGTCAACCGCATTTCCCGCCCCAGGCCCCTCCTTTGCGCAATAAAGCAACCAGGACAAACTGAACAAACATACTGACCGCTATTGATCGCAGTACATCCCCGGCATCGTTCACGCGCTTTACATTATCTGCAAATACTAAGCAGATGCTAGGCTACCGGCTTAGTGCCCTGGCCAGCGCTGTCACCGCTTGCTGCAGACCGCCGATTAATTGATATAGCCCGCCCGAAGAACGAGTCCAACACAGCGAGCGGGCAGAGAACCTTGGTCGGCAGTTCCTCAGAGCTACCCCGGTCATTTTTTTCTTGGCAGCGCTGCAACAGCGATGACATCAGTGCCGGACTTTCCCTTGGCCCCGTGTCTCAGCCAGCTTATAACAAGCCACATGCAATCGCTAGATGGGTGTCGGTATCGTGCTGGCGTGATCGGATGGGGAATTAGCAAGGTGCGGAACGGCCGGATCGGGGCGGAGTTTCCTGGTCAACATACTAATGAGGCATGACTTGGGACATGTTTTCTTGGATTGGGTTCAAGCCGTATCCTTCTCTCCTTCATTATTTTTTGGCATGGTCTCATGATCGTTGGAGGGACGACGGGTTTCAGCGAGTTCCTTTTGTCTTTCCTTACTTGGGCTGGCTTGCTTCATTACCAGCGTCATATGAGCTCAGTGCTCGTATGGAGTGTTTCCAATATCACGATACCCAGGTCAAGCGTCGTGGATTGAATGGATCTGCACAAATCATTCGATCAGTGATCATCCTGCATAAATATATGTATGACGGTTTTGATGTGTATCTCCTGTCATATCTTGGGCATTTCGGTTTACTCCAAGCACGAGTTCTTCAAGCCGTGTAACGGCCTGAAGAGCGTTGAATCCAAGCTGCGTGTGGCACGCTCGGTTCGGATTCCGACGGTTTGAGATACCATGCAGCGGGTTCGGGTCCGGCTTACTCTCAGTCAACAGCCGTCGAGCTGAGATGTGGGCTTCTAACTCAAGCACGGTCATGTTCCAGATGGCGTCGAACCCAAGTGGCTAGATGGAAAAGGCTCGCTCGTCGTACGCCTCTCATTTGCCTACTTTGAACGACAATATCTAGTCGCGGATCAGTAGCAGATCGTGGATACGGAATTTCGGCACTCACGTCGTTCTTCCCAACCGATACTAGCTGGTCTTCGGCTACCCGGATCCCGCCAACGCCCTCAATGTAGGCAATTGGCGCATCTCCCATGACCTTTCGTGCCACGTCCGCCACCGTCGAGTTCTTCTTTACCAAGACACAATCCCGGAAAACTACTTTCGAGTCCCCCGAGCCCGACCCAAACGTGGTGGTGTTCTTGACCGGGAACACCGGTGCCAGCCCTAAAATCTCGGCCGCTTTGGACAGCACCTGGACAACCCCTGTCGAGCCGAACCGGTATAGCACCATATCCTTCAAGTTCTCTATCCGGTTCCGGTTCTTCTCGTCCAGCTCCTTCAACCCCCCTCCGTCCGGGTCGCCAGCCGCTATTAAATCTTCCCTCGTGTCGACGAACTCGCTACCCTCTGTGTATCGGATATAACCCTGCTTGGCCATTTTCCGGAGGAAGATCTCTGATATGGCCGAGCAGAGCACGATCGTGTTGGGGTCCTGCATCTTGGCGATTTTGGCGATGTTCTTGTCTGCGTCGGGATGGTCGATTTTGTTGAGCGCGATGACGGTCGGGAACTTTTCGTCGGTAAACGCATTCACCACGCGGTCGATGGTCTCCTCTAAAGCACCATAATAAGCATACCCTCTTTGATGAGGAACTTTTAAGGTAGACTCACCACTCCACTCCTCCAACGGCTCCTTCAACCCCAGCCTATCCAACGTCCGCGCCACCACCGCGCTCGTACTCCCATACCCACTGAACTGGTTCTGCAGCGTCTCCACAGCCGTCGCCTTGACGGCGATATGTCTCCTCCGGATCGACCCCCACTTCTCCATCAGGTTCCCCTTGATCCACGCGACAATCTCGCTCCGCAACCACGCAATGTCTGCGCTGGGGTCATACCCGCGCGTATTCTTGCCCTCGGCGTCGGTCGTGCCGGACACGTCCACCACGTGGATTAGCGCATCGGCGTGCCGCAAGTCGTCGAGGAACTTGTTGCCCAGCCCCTTGCCCTGGTGCGCGCCGGGCACCAGGCCGGCCACGTCCAGCAGCTCGATGGGCACACTGCGCCGCCCGCCGACGCAAGAGCCGTAGTTGGGCTTGCACCGGTCGGTCAGGCCAAAGCGTGCGCAGGCGCAGTCGATTTGGAGGTAGCCGATGGCGCGTTGCGGGTCGATTGTGGTGAACCTGGAGGAGGGGCAGGGGTTAGCAGCGCGGCGCATGGTGCATGGTAGGTGGGGGGCGAAGCGTACGGAAAGTTTCCTGCGCAGGCGGCGCCGTAATCAGCGACCTGTTTGGATTGCGCTTGCGCTTCAGGGGGTTGGGTCTACCCACCGACTTTGGAAGTCGCATCTGTGAGCGAGTTGAGCGTGCTAGACTTGCCAGCGCTCGGTTTCCCAACGAGGCCGATGAGGGGGTCGCGCGGCATCCTGATGAAGTCACAGAAATTGCTTGCTAGTTGTGGGGAAGATGTAGAAGAAGTGAGAATCTCAATTGTCGTCGTCGCCGTGGATCGCCGCTGCAGTGGAAAATATCTGCCCCGCTTCTGATAAGCTGCGGATAAGCGAGGGGCAAGCAGAGGCCCGGAGCTTCCTCCTTCATACAACTCCACCGTGCAGATGGTCAAAGGGGAGCTTGGTCCTTCCAAAGGGACATAAAAGATATGGCAGCCCTGGGACAAAAAGCCCACGAGTTCTATGTGCCAGGTAGGCCATCCGTCTCGGATACCTCCCTGATCCCTTCCCCATCAAGTCACAACCTGGAATCTTTTGGACGGATCCATGCATTTTTATTGATCGATTCATACAGTCTTCAAGACCTAGTTGTATCCGGGCATATGAATCGCGTCTTGGCTGCCGTTAGACAGAGATGCCTTGGCCTACACTTCCCATCGAGGACCTCCCAGCCTGGGCACACCTCAACGACGTAACATTCCACAGCGTCAAGGTTACAAACACCGAGGGCAAAGGCTATGGTGTGATTTCCACCAGAGATATAGAAGCCACCGAAGGCACCCCCGATGTCCCATCATTGCTCACCGTGCCACACGACCTTGTCCTCAATGCCGCCGCTGTCGACGAGTTTGCCAAGGAGGACAGAAATTTCCGGCACCTTTTGGATGCCATCGGACACCGTGTAACAAAATCTCTCCCGCACCCCATGGTAAATGAACCACCAGCTGACTACTCTCCCAGGGCACACGGGCTGACGTATTACTCTTCCTCCTCGTCCAGACGGCCCTGGTTTCCCGCCACGGTCACCCTCCTGTGGGAGTCTCGAACCCCTGGAGAATATACCTCCAATTCCTCCCAAAATCAGTGCCAGTGCCCACCCTGTGGAATGAGGATGAGAGGCTTCTACTTCGGGGCACCTCTCTCGAGGCCGCCGTCGACGCCAAGATTACCGCGCTGGACGCTGAGTTTGGCCTGATCCAGGAGAAGTCGTCCGACATTGTGTCCTGGAACGAAATTTTATGGCACGACGGCTCGGTCTCGTTCACAGACTATATCCGGCTGGACGCCCTGTACCGGTCCCGCTGCGTGGAGCTGCCAAGGTCCGGGGAATCCATGGTCCCTTGCCTCGACATGACGAACCACGCGGTCACTCCCTCGGCGTACTACGAAGAGAGCCGGAATAACGAGGTAATTCTGCTGCCTAGGCCAGGACTAAGCATTTCTAAAGGCGACGAGGTCACCATCAGCTACGGCGACGACAAGTCGGCCGCAGAAATGTTATTCAGCTACGGGTTCATCGATCCTCAGTCAGCGACCGACTCGTTGGTCCTGCCCCTGACCCCGTTCCCGGACGACCCGCTAGCCAAGGCCAAGCTCGTCGCCTTCGGCCAGGCACCACAGATCCGCGTGGCTCGGGACGAGAACGGGGCCATCTGGTGGGGGAGCCAGTTCGCCTATTTGATGTGCGTCAACGAGGAGGATGGGCTGGAGTTCCGCGTCCTGCAGGACACCGACGGGGGTCAGCAGCTGCGCGTGTTTTGGCAGCAGGAGGATGTCACGGATCGAACGAGCCGCTTTGAGGAGATGGTTTGGACCCATCCCTTTTCTGCGGTCTTCAGGTTACGAGTGGTGACGGTTGTTCAAGAGACTATCCAGACGCAGCTTGAGCGGCTGCGGTCAACCACACCGCCAGACTCGCCCTCTTCGCTGCAACATGAGGATTGTTTCAGGATGGCAATGCTGCTCCGCCAGATTGAGACGGACATTCTCGAAGGCGCCATCAAAACCCTGGAAGAAGAGGTAAGTTACCACCAGCTACCGTTTCTTGGTTGCCAGAGGTAACCTGACCATGCGCAACACACATCCGATCCACATGCAGCACAAGACAGGCTAGATTAGAGGCTGATAGGGTGTGCTGCAGAGAACCTTGCTCATGGCAAAAGAAAACGTGGTGGCTTACTTGGCCGGCCTTACGGAACAACCGGATTCGGACCTAGCGGGCGAGGAGGCGTCCAATGAGGCCGACGACTTCAGCTAATGAACCATGGTTCCCGGCGACCATGTGAGAGACGCCTTCTTGCTGCCCTGCATCATCGACATCATACGCTCAAAACACCCATGAATTCGCATTGCCGAGAGGAGAGGGGGCACCTGACGCTACCAACGAATATATAGGGTGGCCTTTGAATGTGAAACACTCATAAGATTGAAAACCTTCTCTATTCTGTCAGGTAGGCGGGATGGTTCTCAACACCTGCTTCTACTGCGGTTCTTCACATAGCAGTATGGAGTAGACCCTTGAACAGGGGCTGAGATGCGGTTCTTGAATGAATTGGTCTCTAATCTTGAGCCGACCCATCTGGCGTATCACTCGGGTTCAAACCGTGATATCAAGTTGTAGAATGACTCCGACAAACATCGAAACGGTCTGTTGTGGACGCTCAGTCGTGAAGAAGGCCACGTGTGAGACTGTTGAATACAGATCGCTACTCTTTCGGAAATGTCATGAAGATCCGCTCTCCAGGCTGTCCAGAAAATATGTCGATCAACCTACCCACGGCACTGGCCGACAGCCAACCCCTAACAAGAAAATCCGTGAGGGTTATACTGGACTTGGAGCCCCTGGTGCAGAGACAGCCACATTTTCAGAGCCAATCCAAAACCAATATTAGCTGCAAACGCCACGAGGCATCCACGAGGTTTGGCAGCCACCAACAGGGACGAGGGAAGACAACCCAATCACAAGGGGTTCAGGTGTCACATCCCCACCTACAGTCAACCAGAATGCGGGGTAGTCGGGTGTTCACGAAGAGCACGCAACTGAACAGGTCCATGATCTGTAAAGGTCGGGGAACGATGTTGATTAACGTTGTCGCCTCGCCGGTCAAGAATGGAGACCAAGAACAAGAATTGAAGAGAAAGTACTTCCTTGAGTCAGCTGCTCGGATCAATCGATCGTGGGTTTGGTGTTTTGGTCTAACGGCTGCTCTCATTAGTCTTTGAGGATAACAGGAAAAGGCCTCGAACGGGTTGTCGACTCAGATCGCTCTCGCTTTTCTGTGCGACGACGGAGTAGTCTCAGCGTTAGGGCAACAAGTATGAGCTACGAAGTGGTAAGTCATCATCTAATAATTCTTCCAAGTCCTGTTGCTTGTCAAACGTACTGTAGGGATCGTCGACCCAATCCAAAAATTATCAAGCCCTTGCACGTTGAGGGCTGTCGAAATTCAATTTTAAGGTTCTGATTCGTCAGTGGCCATCGTGAAACCTACCCTACACGTGTAGGGTGGGAATCACAACCTGCCATTCTGCCGCCGAAAGCACTCATGATGCGCCTTACCCCGGATTTGGGATTCTGGGCTGACGGCAAGAGTAGCATGGACTGACAAGGTCATGGGCCCACAATCTGGGCGGTCTCCATGATGCGATGTTCCGGTCATGTGGTTGTGCAAGGGGTCAGCCCGGACAAATGGTATTCTGGATTGTGCCATTTCGTAGAGGCAGGAATATCGGACGGAAGAAGGTTGCTTTCCGAAGAGCAACCAACATCTTGAACGGAAGAATCGGAGGGCCATGCAGGCGAGAAATCGATTTTGCAGATAACGGAAGGTGCACGCCCGTGTTTTCTTGCAGCAACAGCAAGGAAGCTGCGAACCGCAACTGAAGACAGACCCCTGCTCTCCCCAGATTTCGCTCGCCGCCAAGTTAAATTGTGAGAGCGGAGCTGCAGGTGGGCAAGTCCGCCGTTTTTGTAAGCCAGCCAATTGCCGCTCTTTTACCCCGGCTCAATCAGAAACTGTGCTCCACAGCAGTAACTGTCAGCGCTTTGCTGACCGGCCGTTTGCACCATTTTCCTCCTGCAGATTCGCTGCCGTCTCCGCGTGGGCCATACTGTGTGTGGTATGCAGGAGCCTGAACCCACCTGCCATGCTTGGCCGATTTCCCGCAACAATGCATTAAAACCCCCCGGCCCCGCCCTTCAAGCTGCTTCGTCTACTTGTTGTTGGGATCCTGTCCAGTTTCAACCAAGTCAACAATCCGCTATCCAACTGGTGCGACTCGTCCATGTTGACGCCTCCGTTACGATTATCATAGGGCTGTGAGCACCGCTGAGGCTGGCTGCTGCGATTATCGGACACTCAGCCCACCCGTCTCAACAATTTTGGTCTCGCATCCTCTCATTTAGACGGACCGACTGTGCGAATGCAGCGAAAGTGAGCAAGCAAAGGGCGAGACGAAACCACCGCCAAAATGCCGGGAATCCTGCCCATGAAAGTTATCAAGGTGGGCAACAGCTCCCAAAGCCGCATTGCCCAGGCCTGCGACCGTTGCCGGAGCAAGAAGATCCGCTGCGATGGCATCCGCCCCTGCTGCTCGCAGTGCGCCAATGTCGGCTTTGAGTGCCGCACCAGTGACAAGCTCAGTCGCCGTGCCTTCCCCAGGGGCTACACCGAGTCACTGGAGGAACGGGTTCGGGCGCTCGAGGCTGAAGTGCGGGAGCTGAAGGACTTGTTGGACGAGAAGGACGAGAAGATCGACATGCTCTCCAGGATGCATGGCAATCGACGCTCCCAAAATGAGCAATGCCAGACGCCGCCCGCGACCGAAGTGAAAAAGGACGCTGGGACTCCGGCCAAGGAGGACACGTTCCGCATCCAGGCTTCGCCGCTACTGCTCGGTGTCGAAAACTCCGACTCTTACTTCATGGGCGCGTCCAGCGGCCGCGCGTTCATTGGTTCGTCCTCCCTCTTGTGCGATCAGGGGAGAATTCCGCTAACAACACCTTTCAGAATCGTTCAAACGCAAGATGCAGGAAAGTGGCAAGTCCTGCTCCAATTTTAACCCAGAGGCCTTCCTGCACATCCAGGGATGCTATCCTCTCACAGCGAAGCCGCCCTCTCAGACGCCGAGGATACCGCCGCGGCTGTTCTCCGACAGATGCGTCAATGTCTACTTCCAGGAGTGGGCTCCTCTGTTCCCTATTCTCCACAAGCCTACCTTCCTCCGCGTCTATGAGGAATTCGTCGCGGACCCGGAGAAGATCAAGAATAACCACAAGCTGGCACAGCTTTATCTCGTCTTCAGCATTGCCTCGCTGTCGGGTGACCAGCCCGATCTCCATCAGATCGCTGCCTGCGAACAGCAGTGGCAAAGGGCATTGGAAGCAATCCTGATGGACAACACCATGGTGACTCTGCAGTGTTTGCTGCTGGCGCTGGTTTACTGCACCATCAGGGCCGATTACAAGAGGTTGCAACATTACAAGGGCATCGCTGTTGGGCTATCGCACCGCCTTGGGCTTCACCAGAGCCAGAAGAGGTTTTCTTTCGGCGTGCTCACCATCGAGACCCGGAAGAAAGTCTTTTGGACACTCTACACGCTTGATTGGTAAGTAACACCACTTTTCTCTCTCATCGCTCCTCACTGACAGTTTAGTTTCTCTGCTGCCATCCTCGGCCTGCCAAAACTTCTGAAAGAGGAGGATGTACACGCCGAGTTCCCTTCGGATACCGACGATGAGTATGTCACCGAAAAAGGTTTCCAACCGAGCCTCCCGGGGGAGGCCACTAGGCTTTCCAACGCGCTCGCCCTGTTTCGTGGGTCCCGAATCCTGGCCAAGGTACTGGAGAAGATTTATCCTTCGGCAACCTCGCACGAACTTTCGCTCCAACAAATGTCTGCTCTCGCCGTCGAGCTTGATGATTGGTACGAGAAGCTTCCACAGCATCTCAAACTCACCTTCAAGCAAGACAAGCCGTCGACCGATATTACCGGCAGCAGGTCACCGATCCTTGTAAGCGATGCACCATTTCGTATCCAAAGCTACTCAGCGCTGACATAGCTTTAGGCTCTTGCGTACTATTACACTCGAACTCTCATCTACCGCCCAGCTGTAACCTCCAGCCTGGGTCCGAGGGCCGCTCCTGCACTGATTGCGGTCGGCGAATCAAGTAAGCACATGATCCAGATTATCCAGCTTCTCGAGGAAAGGAACATGTCCTTTTCCTTCTGTTTGAACAAAGCAGACATACTTGTTCTTTGCGGTATGGTCTTGCTGTACCAAACAATGGGCCTCAAGCAGGATAGCAAGCTGCTGAGGGACAACGAAAAGCTGGTCAACGCAGTGATCAAGGCAGCGGATCAAGCCAAAGCTCCCGGTTGTTACGACTTGAAGCGTGTTGCAGGGATGTTGGTCACCGTCGATGAACCGCCACCGCAATCCTTGCCGACGCCCCCAAGGCAGAGCCCTGATACCTGCATCACCGCTCCCTCGGCGCAACGAGCGTCACCCCCGACGGCCCATAAGATGCACCCCTCTGTTGGCCGCCACCTCGCCGCCAGCATTAGCGAAACGGATTTGCTCCTGCAACAGGAGAAGCTGCGCAGGATGACTATGTCACAGCAACAACACAGCCGAGTTGAGCGATTACCGCCACGCTCGAGGGGATCCTTCGACAGCCCAAGGCCCGCCATCCCCCTCGCCCAACGCGATCACAGGTTATCCCTGAGCCAAGCCCAGGCCGCCCAAACCGCCATGCTTGCCCGCTTGTCAGCATCCTCCAACATGAAACAAACCATGGAGTACCTGCACCTCGACTCCCACTCGCAACCAACCTCCTCGGTGCAGGCGCGTGGTCCTTCTCGCCCATCCATCACGCAAGCTCAACAGGCGCACGTTTACGCCCAAGTCCGAAAGGAATCTGGGATCTCAACCGCCGAATGGGAGGCATTGCTGGGCTCGATCGAAGGGGGGCAACTCAACGTCTACGACGCGATATACGGCGGGCCGGGACTGGCGCTGGCGGACAACAGCACCACTCCCTTGTCGGCGACGGCCACGACGGCCCCGGCGTGGTCGCCCGACTCGTGGGACCTGACGGGTTTCAACCTGGGCGATTTTGGGTCAGGGACTACTGGGTCGTCGCATAGTGTGGTCAGCCTCAGTGAGGACGGGTTGAGCCCGAGTGACGATTTGGTTAGTGTGGGGAGCTTGGACTTTAGGAATGGGCTGATTTCTTCGGGACTCCCGACGACAGCTGACGGGTATGTGCTGGATGGGTTGGATGCGGGTTTTGCCCTCTGAAGGGATTGGGAATTGGTTGGAGTTGCAATGTTTTGGATCTTTGGTGGGTTCCTATTGGATTGGTTGGGTAGCTTTAGGTTTCTTGGATGGCTGTAACTGGCGTCCGTGGGAGAGTCGGTTACTACGGTACCTGACACGTGTAGGCAGCTCAGTTTGGGGTACGGGCGTGGAGGTTAGGGGTGTTTGGATGTCTGCATGCGTCCTGTGTAATGGGGGTCTCTTAGGGTTTACGGAGGGCGTTTGGATCGTGTTTTTTGGTTCGGGGTCACTGAGATGGGACTTTGGATAGGTATACCGAAGGACGGCAGGTTCTTGTTTCTTTGCCATAGCTGGAGCACACCAAGACACACTGCCTGATGTCGTTCTATCTACACCTGTTGGATTAGACTTCTTTTTCGAGCATCTCAACTTCATACCGCAGGGTCCAAGTGGCAATCAAAAGGAGTGTCGCTGGATTTGGTGATTTGGCTGGCTTGGGCGGCTTGGATGATTTGTCTGACACCCTTGGGGTGGATTCCATCCTCTTCTCATGCGGGTGATCCATTCTCCACTCAACGGAGCCCGCTATTGATGCTCCTCTCAGGTGGTGGGCTCAATGGTGGATCACTGCCGGTAGTTACAGTACTTGCGAGCATCTCCGCTCGAGGTACTCCGTAGTTGGCAGGTTGGTTCAGGGTCAAGTCAGGGGATTTTACTGCACTGGCAATCGCCGGCTTTGGCTGCCTTGTTGGTCGGTAACTACTACTGTGTAGAGACTCGGGCTGTTTTGGTCCTCTGTATCGCCGGTGTGGATGTGCTTATGATGGCCGCTGACTTGCAGGCCCATTTGATCATGGGAATATTCAGCGGCTAGTTTTAAGAAGGACGCATGACGTTTAACGTGATCAAGGTCAACCTGACACGGGTGGCACGGCACCTGCGCTGTAGACATGGTTTGGGTTTGGAAGTTTGCTGGAGGCTTTACTCGATACCTCTTGCCCTGATTGTCCACACATTTGTAATTACTCTCGAGTCCGGTACTCCACCGATTCAAGGGAATCAGCCTGGTGTAGGTAGCCCCAGGTTAATCCAACACGTTGAGGACAAGCTTATTGTCGACTCGGCGTGGGCCATGATGCACCACACTCGGTTTCAACCTTCTGCGTGTCGGCGATAGTTCGCAGCTTAGGTTTTAGGCTGAATCTGGTTGAAACGGTGGGAGCCCTTCGCGTTGGTGGATAAGGTAATAACCAGCGATTGAGATGATGTCTTGGACTTCAAGTTTTCAATACCTATTGCTTGCAGTATTTTCATGTAATAAAGATTCCATAGCAGGATTTACACAGGACGTGATAGAAACTATTCACGCCAGTTGATAAATTTGGTTTCCTTTTTGTTGAAAAAAAGAGGCAAGGTGAGAAAGGCAGTGCATGAGACAAAAGTTTGGATGCACCCGGGATCGAACCGGGGACCTTTCACAAGCGCACAGTCTACAGAGTAGACCAGTTGCGAAGCGAAAATCATACCACTAGACCATGCACCCAACTCAAGTGTTATTACCTAAGGAATTATTGCATTTACAAAGGCTGTAACCTCCTCAGACTATGTCTCGTTCCGTTCCCGCAATCTCGGGCGCCATTGTTCGCTTCAATGAATTACCTTTAGTTCCATGGTTCGAAGACAAGTCTTGAATAGATGATTAGGCTGTTGCCTCAGCGTCATCACCGATACTGACGTCAAGGCCATTTACAGCATGTGGCAGAAGTTGACGCGTCAGGAAATGCCGAATGCGGGAGGCCGGAGGCCCGGGGATAGTGGAGAGGCTCGGCCTAACTCCGTGGTTGGGGGTTTGGGACTCGCCCCGGCCCGAAGCCAGCATCATCGAGGAGTCCAAGGTTGGCCAGTCTGTCATTGTCGATGTCCTCGTTGCTGCTTGCTTTTGAAGGAGTTTTCGCTAAGCTTCATACTACAGAGTTCGCCGACACTTCCAGGTTCGTTTCTTATTCAGGTAAAATCCCGACATTCTCTAAGCAGCCGTGGACCCATGTCACCGGAAACAACACCGCTCCTTCCAGAAGGCATGCAGCTCCGCGCGGAAGACACAGGTGCGTTGGGCCCCGCAACCGCCTGCACTGCCTAGGCACCATACCTCAGATGAGCCGGGCCGGATCCTTCCTGATATGGAACGTCTTCACCCACTCACCACATTCCCAGGCCCCATCCCGGGCATCAAGCCCGGGGCATCGGCATCTCGATCCGGGCGTAGTTCCGGACTGGCGCGGCTGCCTCTCAACATCGGGCACCGGGGTTACAAGGCCCTATTCCCGGAGAATTCCATGGCCGCGTTCCACGCTGCCGTGGCCGCCGGCGCACACGCCGTCGAAACAGACCTGCACCTGTCCCGCGATGGCGTCGTCGTACTGTCCCATGTGAGCCCCATTCATTCAAACTGTGGTCCCCTCCTTGATACTTTGTACGGGGGAATGGCAGGTGTTTGTGGTTGCTGTTTTCAGCGCAGTGTAATCCTTTTCCCCAAATACTCTCGACCGCCACCGAAAGAATCCGCTTATGTATCCGTCAGACTTACACAGCATGACAACCCCCGCCAAAAAAAAGGAGAAAAGAGAAAAACAAACTACAACAAAACCTAGCCCAACATAGCTCAGGAGAGGGGATAGATGTAAAGAACGAAAGGCTGAGACACCTCTTCTTCCGCTGGCAGGACCCAACCCTCAAGCGCTGCTTCGGCGTCGACGCAAGGATAGCCGACTGCGATTGGGCGTACCTCTCTACCCTACAAACGCTGCGCGAGCCGCGCCAGGGCATGCCGCGCCTGGCAGACCTGCTCGAGTGGCTGGCCGGGCTGGAGTGCTCGAGAGACAGCGCCGCCGTCTGGCTGCTGCTCGACGTCAAGACGGACGACGACCCGGAGCGGCTGCTGCCCGCCGTGGCGCACACCATTGCTTCCGTCCCGCCTTGTGCTGATGCTGGTGCTGGTGGCGGGAAGGGGTGGAAGGAGAGGATCGTGGTGGGTTGTTGGAATGTGCGTTTTTTGTCATGCATCCCCCTTTTCCAAATATTCCCGCTCATGTTTCTGCAAACTGTAATACTACCCTATGCCGAAATACACACAGGAACAACTGACACCCTAGCCCCATCCACCTCAGGAGAACTACATCCACCACGCCCGCCTCCACCTCCCGGGCCACCCGCTCGCCTATATCGGCTCCTCGCTGCTCTACGCCCGCAGGTTCTTGTCGGACGAACACGCCGACGTGCAGTTCAACCTATTCCAGCCCACCCTGGTCGGCCCCGTCGGCGCGCACTTTCGCCGGGAGGTGCGCAAGAGGGGGAGGAAGCTGTTTGTGTGGACCGTCAACGACAGAGGGTGGATGGAGTGGTGTATCAGGAAGGGTGTGGATGGCGTAATTACCGATGACGTGGGGAAGTTTACGGAGGTCAGGGACCGGTTTGGAGATGGTGATGGCGGTTTTGATGGGGGTGAGGGTGACGGTGGTGTGACGGCGGGAATGGTAGTCAAGGGGAGCGGTGGAAAGGGGGAAGAAGGTGTCAGGTGGCCGCGCATGCTGAGACTGTACTTCTCGGCCATCTTGTTGCAGGCTGCGGCCGCCGTGGTTAGTGTGTTGTTGTGGCATCGGCTGAGCACCAGGGGCCGTGGCGGGAAGGGCAGGAAGGCCAAGGCGGGATTAGTGCCTGGCAAATGCTTATTTGACAGCGGGGAAGCGCATGGACAAATTATGAGTGTGTGACTTTGGATCGTCAGATCCTGTAGCGGTTGGCTGATACACCGGTTGGTGCCTAGTGGGTTGCACATACTAGACGCTTGTTGCCGGAAGCAAACTGGCAAAAACGGTGCCATCCGGCTCCTCGCTAGGCACCAGAGCGGCCATTGACCGGCCATGAGGCGCGCCTGGGGTATATCAACCAATCTGGTAGCCGATGAGCGATATGCCGTCGCCCAAACCGCTGCCGTCAGCCCAGTGTGTGTCTCCCGATCATCGGTAGGCCGTCTCGTTGTCCTACAGTATGACAGCCAGACACTCCGGGCACAATCCTCAACATATGATGGGGTGTGAAGCCTCTCTCATGATGGCGTATAAGAAGGGTTCCTGTAGCCGCCGGGCTGGAAGTGCCAAATTTCTCGCTGTTTCCCGAGCCCCCAAGACGATATCGAAGGTACCACTGAAAATGGGATGTTTTGGGGAAAAGCGCACGAGCAGCTCCGCACCCATGACATGCATCGTCAACGATGCCCACCTCGGCAGGGAAGGTGTCTGCGGCAAGGTCGCGGCCGGGAAGCACTCCGTCTGTGCCACCCATCTTTGCCAGTACCGGCCGTCCCCTAACGGACGGCGATGCGGAAAGCTACCGCTCCGCCTGGCCTCGCGCCGCGTCTACACCGCCGCAGGCTGGTACCCCGACACAGCCGAATCCGTCTACTGCAAGGAGCACGAGAAGTACAACTGCATGGGCGTCATCAGCGACACTATGCGATGCTCCGCAGCTAGGACCCCAGGGGAGGCCTACTGTCTCACACATGCGGCTGTGATGTGCAAGTGGGAGGCGGGGGACGGCAGGCTCTGTTCTGAGATGGCAGATCCGGGGTCGAGATACTGCGGCGCGCATTGCTGGTGCAGACTCCCTTCGCTTCGAGTTTCCATCCCCAGGAAGCGAGACGGGCTGACCAGATGTGACGTGCTATAGCACGGCTGAGAACGAAGACGGCGTCGGATGCCCCGAACCCAGATGCCAGTCGAGTATCTTCTGCTGGGGACATCGATGCCTCTGGAAGGCAGATGAACACACACAATGCAGCGAGGCCTGGTATTCGAACACTCCTGGCGTCTGCCCCCAGCATATGTGCGTGAAACGAGGGTGCGAGAACCGAGCCCAGGACGGCATCGACCGCTGTGTGGACCATGTGTGCGCCTTCGTTCCGCCGCCGGACTGGCCGAGCGACTTTTTCCCCTGCTACCGCGAGCCCGTTGAAGGGCAGTCCTACTGCGAGTTCCATGATGGGTATTTGTGGTACCAAGAACAGGTTTGGCTGGACGCCCAAGCAGGCGGCGGGTGGTACGGATGAGCTTGGAGACCGCCCGTGCCAAGACCGAAAGGAGCCGAGTCGACATAGTGATTGAAGGCTATGGGAGTTGACACCCGGAATCAAGGGCGAACTGACTACATCAAGGTCAGTAGTCTCCATACTCGAGATGTGAGAAAGCTAAAGTCAACTGTAGGTTTAATCAGAGGAAATATATTTGTGCCAGCTGGAATGGAAGCGGTGTGAGAATTCGAAACATGCTCAACAAGGTTGACGTTGTTCTCTGTAGTAGGTTCTCTTTGCCGAGTTAGTCTTCGACCACCACGCCGTCCTGGCTCACCTTAATCTGTCTTCGGGTTCGTTCCATCGGAAGCCCACGTGCGGTTGGCTTTGGGATGAGATGGCTTTTCAGGTGTAGTCCCGGTACAGCCGCTTTCCCTTTTATCCTTCACAACGGAGAGCTTTGGTACTTTCACTACAACTCAATGAATTGCATCGTGGGTTTGAAAAGCTACCTACCGTATCAGTTCCGAATCCTCACGCTCTGGTTGAGATGTCGTCAGATCAAGAATCCCAGCCGCAGGACGTTTTGTGCCCAGACCCCACGAGCTTTGCAGGCACCCCTGGTTAGCGTAATCATTCGGTCTCGTGGCTTATCTCCGCGGTGACGTGGTGGCTGCGGCGCCTGATGAGAATGCCGCTCACACGACAGGACAAGACATGGGCGGCTTGATTGTTGATGGCTGAGCATCGGGCACTCGGACATGCGACACCCCGTCGTCCGGTGCAAGTTTTGATAATCAAAATCATGCCCCGAATTCAACCTGAAAATTCCTACATGTCTTGCTGCGTGAAGTTTTAGCGTCTCGAGCTTCTCAACTATGGCAGATTACTCGGGCGGTAGCTTGGAGGCTGATCACCTCTGCGTACTGGTGCATGGGGTTCGTCCAAACTGCATTCACCTACCTTGCCTTGCCTTATCCTTACTGCTGCAAGAAAACGACAGACAGCTGACGCAGGATATGAGTTCTCTAGCTATGGGGCAACCCAAATCACATGGCCTCCGTCGCCAGAGCCCTCCGAGCCCAGTATCCTCCCGACCAAGTCTACATTCTCGTCGCGAAACGCAATAGTGGGTCTTTCACATACGATGGCATTGAACTCGGCGGCGAGCGGGTATGTCTCGAGATCGAAGAGGAGTTGGAGGCCATCAGGAGCAAGGGCGGCAACATCAAAAAGCTCAGCATTGTTGGATACTCGCTTGGAGGGCTAGTCGCGCGATACGCCATCGGGCTGCTCTTCGCCAGGGGCGTCTTGGACAGCGTTGCGTGCATGGTACGGCACACACATGCCCATTTGACAAGGACTGGGGCTGATCATGCACCAGAACTTCACCGCATTTGCGAGCCCCTTCCTGGGAATCCGAACGCCGCTGCGCGGGTGGGCCAACCAGATATGGAACGTCCTGGGCGCTCGAACGCTGTGCATGTCTGGCCGGCAACTCTTCGGCATTGACAAGTTCCGCGACACAGGCAAGCCCTTACTGTCGGTACTCGCAGACCCCAACTCCATCTTCATGTCCGGCCTCGCAAAGTTCAAACGCCACACTCTCTACACAAACATCGTCAACGACAGGAGCGCCGTGTACTACACCACGGGCATCTCCAAAATCGACCCCTACGCCGACCTGTCCAAAGTCAAAGTCCACTACCTCCAAGGCTGGCAAGACGTCATCCTCGACCCGCTGGACCCGGTATCCCCCGGCGCACCGCCAACCGACCCGGAACCGCTGGCCTCCCTGGTGGAGAAATGGGCGAAGCGAGTCCCCTTCGTCCTGGCGCTCACGCTCTTCATCCCGCTGGCCGTCGTCGCCTTCCTGGTCAACAGCGCCGTCCAGACGGTGCGCTCGTCGCGGCGCGTCCGGCTGCACGAGCGCGGCCTGGCCGGCATACCCGTCCACGACTTTCGCGTCAACCTCTGGATCAAGGAGATCCGCGAGGCGGTTGAGGACGCCTACGAGAACCTCAACAGCTCCCAGAAGCAGGAGTACCTCGACGAGGCCGGCAGTGCCGGCTCCGCGGGCGAGGAAGAGGATAGCGATGGATCCGTCGGATCCGCCTCGGGCCGGCGGATCCTCGCGCTCGAGAGGAAGCAGTCGCGGAATCAGGAGGCGGGAGGATTCCCGACGCTAGCGCTGGCGCCGTACCAATTTGCGGCGATTCAGGCGCTGGATGAGTTGGATTGGCGAAAGTATCCTGTCTACATCCACAAACATCGGCACAGTCATGCGGCGATTATTGTGCGGATGGATAAGCCGGGGTTTGAGGAGGGACATGTGGTGTTGAAACATTGGGTTACCCAGGAGTTTTTGAGTTGATGCTACGCGCAGATTTAGATGGGAGGTGGGAGTGAGAGACGGATCTGGCGAATGGTGAGAACCTGGCGTTGACGGCAAACTCAGAGCAGCGGTGTCAAGGGGTTGGGGTGGAATCGGGATCTGTAACGAGCTCCAGAATATCGGGATCGACCGAGTTCTTGATGATCTGGCTGGGGCTGTTCAGGATCCCGGGTGTGGCTGATTCGGTGGCATGCCTGGAATTTCTGGAGGGCTTCCTCGCCGGCTACCTCGTGCTCTGCCTCAGTGGATCCAGGTGTTCAGGGGCTTATCCTCTCAGTTCAAGGGGGGTTTGAGGAGGCTGGCAAGGACACGCTCCAGAAGTCCCATTATGATGCCAAATTAGCTACACCTCGGGTTCTGAACAGCTTCAACCGATCAACAAGAACCTTGGTGATTTCGATATTCTGGAGGTTATCTTAATGGGCTCATTCCGGAGCTCTTTCTCACCACAGGGCATGCACAGACTCGGGTTTCGGTGGCGTAAAGCCCCAAGCTAGTGAAATCAGGCGATCCACTGCGAGCGCTCCTTGCGGATGATGTGCAGCTCGTTCGATAATGTTCATATAAACTGTGCTACACCCGATCTCCCGTCGCCCTTGCTTCAGAGATAGACCGTGTAGTTGGAGGAGAATATTGCCGTAGCCTTTGGCCGCATTGCTTATCAAGGTGCCTGATCTGGGAGACGCATGGGGCAATGCAAGCTATCCTTATCTTAGCTTAGTGTCGGCACATGCCGACACGGCAATGCATGCGGGCTCAAGCGAGAACCTTCAACTAAACGGGCAAAAGCGCCGATTTTCAGAAATGCATCTCTCTCCCGAACACAGCGAGCCGCCAAAAACCATGAGGACATCGCGCGTCGCAAAAGAGACGTCCAAGTACTTTGACAGCAATGCAACTACTGTGATACCCCGTCGCTCGACCCGCTCTAGTCTTGCTCGGTTCGCGTACAGCAGCAGCGCAAACGACGCAAGCAACCATGCAGATAATGCACATGCCAAGGTGACTCTCGGGTCTGACATTGAGGATGCCGTCAAGACAACTGTCACCCGCAAGCGGAAGCGCACCGAAACGGTAACCCAGTCAATGCCCATACGAGCTACGAGCAGGACGACAAAGACCGAAATTAAGGCCGAACTTGACCCGGATGCCGAAACCGAAACAAAGGCCCGGCCACGCGGCCGCGTGCGCAAGCCAGCGCGCAAAACAACCGACGCGGCCACGGGCGCCGTAACCGTCGAGCCGCCCTCGGACTGGGAGGAAGTCTACAACCTGGTCAAGGCGATGCGCCTCACGGGCCCGGCGGCCAACGCGGCCGTCGACACCATGGGCTGCGAGCGGCTCGCCCGCCCCGACGCCAGCGCGCGCGACCGGCGATTCCAGACGCTCGTGGCGCTGATGCTATCGTCCCAGACCAAGGACACGGTCAACGCTGAGGCGATGGCGCGCCTGCACACCGAGCTGCCGCCGCACAAGCCCGGCGCGCCGGCGGGCCTGAACCTCGAAAATATGCTCGCCGTCGAACCCGCGCTGCTGAACGAGCTGATCGGCAAGGTCGGCTTTCACAACAACAAGACAAAGTACCTCAAACAAACCGCGCTCCTGCTCCAATCCAAGTTCGGCTCGGACATACCCACCACCATCGAAGACCTCTGCTCCCTTCCCGGCGTCGGGCCCAAGATGGCTCACCTCTGCATGAGCGCCGAGAACGGCTGGGACAGCGTGCAAGGCGTGGGCGTCGACGTCCACGTACATCGCATCACCAACTTGTGGGGGTGGCATGGTTCCCCGCCGACAAAGACGCCCGAGGATACACGGAAGGCGCTCGAGGCATGGCTGCCGCGCGACAGGTGGAAGGAAATTAATTGGCTGCTGGTCGGGTTCGGGCAGACGGTCTGTCTGCCCGTGGGCCGCAGGTGTGGGGAGTGCGAGCTCGGGTTGAGGGGCCTGTGTAGGGCGGCGGAGAGGGGGAAGGTCAGTGAGGGGAGGAAGAGGAGGTTGGTGGTGAAGAAGGAGGAGGAGGTGGTGATGGACGGGGAGCAGGTGACGGTTAAGAAGGAGGCCGAGATGGAGGTAGTGGTTGAGGGGAGGAGGGAGCGGGACGTGGTTGTTAATGAGCCCGTTGAAGTGCCCTTGGGTAGTCCGAGAGTCAAGGTCGAGGAGACGTGAGGCGGTTGATGATGGGGTAGGTATTGTGTAAGTGCATTGTGAGACCGGCTCGGGTGGTATTCCCGGAGCCGGCTCCGCTTTGATACCCCACAGACCATTCTCATTAAGTATCTCCTCATTACTCCAGTCAGTACGAAGTAAAATCTCTTGGCGCGCGTCGAGTCATGGATACGATATCGGAGGCCGCATCCACTGCTGATCGTCATCGGTCGGCGCAATCAGGAAATGTGATAGAACGCTCAACTTTGGTGAATCAGTGGCAACATATAGGAAAAGTAGACATGATGGGTTGTCGCTTTAAGATGTCTATTCCATGTCTTAGGGTCTAGACAATAAGTATGCTCCTCTATGCACTTCTATGAAGCGAATATCTTCATGACAAATCAATTGCGATCCCCTCGTTCCTGAAACTCAAAGCAGAGGGAAATATGCTAAAAACCCTCCCTTGACGCCATGCTAAAATGAATAAGGACACGCTGCCTCGTTTGTACTCCAGGCATCCCTATACTGCCCTCCGTCGCGAGTCGAGGTTCGAAGTTGACGAGTGGAAAAGTGAGCTACACCGGCGCTTCGAGCAGCGGTGTCGGCTGTGACGTGGCGACGTGGTCCCTGCGTTGGGTGTGTTGCCATCCGGCCCTTGTTCGTGCCATGTCATCGGTGCAAACCGTTTTCGTTATGGCCACAAGCGGTTCGTAGTATCGGCGTCGAAGTTCCGAATGGTGCATAGATAGTAGGTTTCGTAGTGAGCGTTCTTATGCCGTCTTGATGACCTGCGTCCGCTCCTTGTTGAGCTGGTTCGCGTTTTGCTCAAAGGCCTCCTTTTTGCACTTCAACAGCAAGTCAGCCAGCGTGTCCTCTGGCAGCACCCCCGACAGGCCGACAAGCCACCACTGCGACGGCGCGGGCAAACTTACGTCCTCGAGGTTCTGGCACTTGTGGTCCTCTAATAGGCGATGGCTGCTGCAGAAGTGCCCCTGGCAGAATGTGCAGTCCCCCACGTAGCGCTCAGCGGCCTTCTTGCAGCCCTCGAATGAACATCTGAGCTTGGCCATGTTGGTTGCTTGGTTGGTTGGAAGAGAGAGGTGACAGTGAATTCCGGTTGGCCGGGTTGGCAGGTGGAAAGGTTGTGAGATGGAAGGCCCCGTGGTTTGCAAGATCACGGTCCGAGTGTGGGTGGGTGTTATCGTCGACAAAAAGCGTCGGTCTCCAGGATGAGTCGGTTGGAAGGAAGTGGTGCAAGCCAGGGGAGCGGTGAGCGAAGAGACGCCATCGGAATTATAAAGAGGTGGAAGGCGCTCACGTGGTGTTATGATCCCGGGCTCAATGAGGTGGCCAACATCCGGATAAGAGGCTAGCAAGAAACAAGCGAAACTGGAAAGAGGTCGAAAGCCTTGGACAGGGCAGCTAGGCGTGAAAAGAGGCGGCCAGGGGTCGAAGGTACTTGTACCGTACATGGTATGTCTAGTTCAAACACTGTGTAACCCGCTTGGCCAGATTTTTGATAAAGCCTCGCAATCAGCTCTCAGGTGAGGAACATACTGTGTGGGTGTGCGGGTATGAGTGGCAGGTCGGCCGTTTGCAAAAGCAAGATTTCCCTCCTAAATCAAACATGCGGCTTGCCGTGTTCAAAGCCTGCCGCCGTTGATGTCGTCAAGCGAACAATAATACACTGTGGTTACTAAGACGGTATTACGGACAACACATAGCCTAATGGCTTCCTCGCGAGCCTGCTGTATACGGTTAGTCGAGCTTGAAGTTCAGCTAACGTTGACGAAGGAAGCGTCAGCCACTCCACGAAAGAACGACCCTTGCTGGTCAAGCTCGACTGAGTCGCGTGCCGCTTTGCATCAAGAAGCGCTCTACAAACTGTGGTGAGTGTGGTTACCTAAGGTCAGGCCAAAAACTAACCCAGACACCCATAACCAACTACTTAATACAAAGCCCCATAGATACTGCAGACAGACGCACTCTTTTGGTCAACTACGTTGATCAAAAGATGCATCGAGGCCCAACGGCCTGCTGGACCAGTCCCCGATATTTATCATCCGAGAGCGCCGGCTCCTTTCCTACGCAGTACTCGCGTCGACAGCCACACCCATGGACTCGCCTCACAGGTCTCCACCGTGGCGCCCCGGTAGGTTCCAGATCGACTCAGCCTTGTTTCCGTCAGATACTCTGTATTCTCAACATCCACTCCCGAGAAATGATCCTTGGGACTGTCGACAACACAGCCATTTTCGGCGGAATAAGTCTGGCTTGGCCAGCGTACGAATAGGCAACGTGGTACAGCGGCGAGCCGGGATTGCCCGACCAACACGCAAGTCATGCTCTGCTGCTGCCGAGGGAGTCCCCAGCAGCATGTCCAGTTTACGTTTGTCATTCAACGGCATGGGATGTTTGTAGCCCCGGTGACTTCCGAAGGCGAGGCATCCCTCATTCAAGCTACTCCGCTATCTCAGAAAACGGTACGCCTACTGCGGGTATCTCACACCCCAACCTCGGGTTGGGAAATGCGGTTACGATATGCGACTTTCAAGGTTCCAGTCATTTTTGTCCATTCGCTACCTTACCAGAATGTACAAGCTATGCTCAGTCTCACTCCTCTAAGACATTACTCCATGTCCAGCACGGCGCGGATGCAGTCGCCCTGCTTCATGACCTCGAAGGCGTCGTTGATCTCGGCCAGCGTCTTGCGGTGCGTGATGAACTCGTCCACCTTGAGGCGGCCCTCGAGGTAATCGGTGACGAGGTCGGGCAGCTGGCTGCGGCCCTTGACGCCGCCGAACGCGCTGCCTTTCCAGACGCGGCCGGTGACGAGTTGGAATGCTGGCCAGATACCCACATCGTTAGCTATCAAAGCCTCGAACAAGAAGGGGTGAAAAATTACTGGTGGGTACTCACGCCTCGTCGAAATCTCCTGCCCGGCCGCCGCAACGCCAATGATGATGCTCTGACCCCAGCCCTTGTGGCAGGCCTCGAGGGCCGCGCGCATGACCTGGACATTACCCGTGCAGTCAAACGTGTAGTCGCACCCGCCGTCCGTCATCTCGATGAGCTTGTCGACGACGCTCTGGCCCTCGGCGAGCCGGGCCGGGTTGACAAAGTCGGTGGCGCCAAACTGGCGCGCCCACTCCTCCTTGGCCGGGTTGACGTCCACCACGATGATCTTGCCGGCCCCCTGCGCGACGGCGCCCTGCACCACGCTCAGCCCGACGCAGCCGGCGCCAAAGACGGCCACGTTGCTGCCCTTTTCGACGTTGGCCGTGATGCGCGCGGCGCCGTACCCCGTCGTGATGCCGCAGCCCAGCAGGCAGGTGCGATCCATGGGCGCGTCCTGCTGCACGGCGACGACTGAGATGTCGGCCACGACCGTGTACTGGCTGAAGGTGGAGGTGCCCATGAAGTGCAGGATGTCCTGGCCGCGGGCGCGGAAGCGGCTCGTGCCGTCGGGCATGACGCCCTTGCCCTGCGTCGCGCGGATCTTGCCGCAGAGGTTGGTCTTGTTGGACTTGCAGAATTTGCACTCCTTGCACTCGGGAGTGCTGCGCGGCTGGTCAGCATACGGGGGGATTACTATCCGGTGTAGGGTGTGGGAAATGATAATATGACTGATGACATACTAGAGTGCCACGACGTGATCGCCCGGCTTGACGTTGGTTACGCCCTCGCCGACCGACTCGACGATGCCGGCGCCTTCATGGCCCAGGATGACGGGGAATGCGCCCTCGGGGTCCTTGCCGGAAAGTGTGTAGGCATCTGTGGGCATCGAGGCTGGTAATCAGTACAGAACCCCCCAAGCAGCCATCAAGGTGCTCCTCGTGTCATGGGGGGGGGCCGTTACCTGTGTGGCAGACGCCGGTATAATGGATCTTGATGCGCACCTCGTGGGCTTTGGGCGGTGCCACCTCGACATCCTCGTAGCTGAGTTCCTGACCAGGGCCCCAGGCGATGGCGGCCTTGCAGGTGATGGTCTGGAGATGACACTCGAGTTAGCATCACTCAGTGAGATCACTGAGCCGTTCCCTACCGCAAGTACAGCTAGCTAGCGCGAATGCGGGGTATGTAGTGACTCTGCTATCTGCCTTACCTTTCCTGCCGTTTCCGACATTCTTGATGTGTTCTGAGATTGTTGGCGAACGATGGGACAGTCGATCAGCCCGGCTCAGCACACCACAACTACGATTCTTTCTGTTTGTCTTAATAAAATAGCTCGAGACAGAGCTAGTATGGGTTCTTCGGGAACACTTTGACCCCGCCCTCTCCAGGTGGGGCCGATGGGGTTCAAGATTGCCGGCAACGGGATCCCGTCCTCACTCTTCGGCATGCTAATGAGCTTCTTCGGTGATTTTACGGCATCCGCCCGCCAAGTGACTGTTCCCTATCTTTTCTAATTTCTATCAGTTCGGCAATCCAGGGTGTCAGCGTTTCCTGTCTACTCTTGAGTGAGTGGTCACTAGTCAATCACTCAGTTTGAGAGAACACACAATCTCACTTTCGTCTGTTCTTCAGCCATTCATGGCCATATTCGAAAGCAAGTTTCCAGAGAACGATTCTGTATATGAATCATGACGGTGCGACTATTCATACCTTTGCTGCCAAAACTTGTCCACGCCATGACTTGGGGCGGATCGGAACCCACTTCTGCACCCGGAACGGTGACTCCTCCACCGACGACGACTGGAGAATGCGACGATGAACCTGCCCCATCGTTGACTGATGTAGTAAACTCCTTTTGCTTCACCTTGTTTAGTATCACTGTCAAACAAGGCGTCCGAGAAATTCAACGTGAGACGCGACTATACTTGCGCATCTCCTTGATAAACAACAACTCAGGCTCGGGGGTGACAGAGGGCCATAGTTCTTCTTCTCTTCCCATGTTCCAGCCGGTTTCGTACACAATTGTTGGGGATTTGACCTGAGTGTTGTACCGACAGCTGTTGAAAGCTCGGCCCCAGATGGTACATGCTGTGGGGGGGTTCCTGTCTTGCTATGTACTTTGGAGATTTGAAAAGAAAAACTGGAGTGAGAACAATCAACTCCAGGGGAAATTCCATAGGCGTTCAGCCACACCAGATCTGTTGTAATGTTTACCTGAACAAGAGAATGGGCTCAAATGAATGTACATTATTATGTATGCGAGTTGACAGAATAGAAGGCAAGCATAAAAAAGTGGAGAGAATTTTGAAAGTTGGACCAGAGGTACACTCCGTTGTCACCCCACAACCACAACATCACCTCTGCTTACGCCCTACACCAGCCCGAGCTCCGCCATCAGATAACTCCGTTGTCCACACATACCAAGACAACGCGTAACCACAACAATGGTTCCCCTCCCGCCCCCCTCACCACTGCCCGAATTCGTCTACAAGATCACGCCGACCACCCCCCCGGACCCAATCCCCGAGCAATACCCGCTCTCGGACCTGGACCGGCAAGACGGCTTTGTCCACCTGAGCGTCTCATGGCAGGCATGTACTCCCGTACCCTCCAGCCCTACACACTCGTCATGTACAAGTACAACAGAAAAGAGAGAGAACATGATTGACTTCAAAGCTGCCCAACATTAGATCCCCATCACAGCAGACCTCTTCTTTAAGGGCGCGATCTCCTTTTATGTCCTCAAGCTGCGCTTGGCCAACCTTGACCCGTCCACCGTCAAGTGGGACGAGGTGGATGGCACCAACGGCTGTCCGCACCTGTACGGCAACTTTGGCGCCCAGGACGTCGTGTCGGTGAGGGAGTTCCGTCGTGGGGAGGGGCAGACGTGGCAGGAGGCTTTGGAGGCCGAGAAGGGCTGGTTGGAGTACTAATAATAAGTCGATGAAAAAGGGCGCTTCTCAGTTCAACCTGAGGGCCACAGCCTCAATCAAGGAGACAAACTCCCTGAAGATAGCAATCCGAGTGATGTATTCTCAACAGCGCCTCGTTCTGTCAAAACACAAAAAAAAAAGCGGTAATACACGAGCCACACATTTCCCATGGTCTAACCTAGCCTAGACACCACGGCACAAAATCCCGACTCTCAATCCACTTCGCACTCACCAAATCATCTCATCCGCCTCAGTCAACCAGAGGCCCGCCAAATCCTTAGCCAGCCCCAGCCTCAACCTCCTCATGACATCCTCACCCTTCGTCCCGGCCGCAACCTCGGTCCGCCAATCCCAACCCCTCTTGACAGCCACTTTACCCAGCGCGCCGGCGCCACTGAGCGACCGCTGCAGCTGGCTCGCGACAAGCGAGCTGCCCGCCAGCATAACACTGCCCGGCGTCCCACCGCTGGTTTTCCTCAGCAGATCCGCCGGCGTCGACCCCTTCAGCCCGCCCGGCGCCGACGCAAGCACCAGCTGCAAGAACTCATCGCACGCCTTGTACACCCGGCTGCCGACGGCCTGGAGGTCCTCGATGGCCTTGAGCATGACGTCGACCTGGTCGAGCGTGATGACGGGCATGCCGCCCGCGGGCTGGCCGTGGTGGACATTGGTGTTGTCCGGGTCTGAGACGAACACGAGGGCCTCGCCGAGCAGGGCGAGGAGAAAGTCCTCGCTGACAATGCCGTCGCGCGTTTGGTCGAACAGGCCGCCGCGGATGTTGTCGTCCGAGCTGGCGATGACGCTGATGAGGGCCGTCACGGCCTGTTGGCGGCGGGCCAGCGGCGTGGCGTTGGGCAGCGCGTCTTCGTTGTCGCGTATGTCGTAGAATTGCCGGAGCGAGGCGTACCCGCTGAGCATTTTGCCCAGCAGCTCGGCGGCCTCCATGTCTTGGTTTGCGCACTGTTCGAGCGTCTTCTTGCGGTCCGTGAGCAGCTTGTGGAGGTAGTCATCCAGGTCGTTGGCGGGCGGAAACGCCGTGGACTGGATAAGCGAGTACGAGATGAGCAAGTTCATGACTGCGCGGACCTTGTTCGGCCGGTGCGCCAGGGCGTAGTACCACATGGCCTCGCCGTAGCGATGAGAATTTCGAGCCAGGATGTCTCCGTAGGTCTGCCTCAAGTCAGTGAATTGTGGTTCTATGTCTGGTCCCGCGGCAACACTCACCTCTGTCGTGTCCTCGGCAAACTCAATCATGTCGAGCTCATTCAACAGCGCCCACAGCCTGTCCACCGTAACATTCGAATCCACATGCAGTTCCTGGACCAGATGCTGCACCAGGTCACGCACCATCTCCTCTGAGCGTACCGGCGAGTCCATCCGGCCGAGTACACTCATCGACAGCTCCCAGCCTTCCCTCGTGACACCCAGCCTGTCTTTCACAGCAGAGAGGCCCTCATAGTCGGCCAGCGCTTGTGCATACTGAACCAGAGTGCTGTCCTTGATGCCGTCAACCTCATCCGGCGCGCCAGGATCCATACCCAAGACCTCCAGGTCATCCATATCCAAGTCTTCCAGCCCAAAGAGACCCGAGGGCTGGTGAGGGGGCAGCCATTTTCCAAGGGACGCGATCTCCGCCACCGCCGCAGCAATCGGAAGCGACCAGGCCCGGAGCAGGCCAACCACGCCTTTAATGTTGTCCTCAAAGACACAGGCCATGCCGATCTCAACGGGGTTCTGGGAGTTAAAGTGGAAGTCCGACTCGACCGCCGCATGGAAGGCGCGCGCAAGCCTGTCGAGATAGCTCTCCGAGTCGCCAGCTGGCGCCGACGTCAGAACCAGGGCTTGTGACCGAGAGAGCGACTGTGACATGGAGAAGGGCTTTTCTGACTGAGTCCTCCGCTCGTCCCACCAACCAAACAGGCCAATGGTCGCCTCGAGCCAGTCCTGGGAAGCTTCGAGGATGGCACCCTGCTGGCCAAGCACGATATCGAAGACGATATTCAATTTTTCGTAAATCTCCCACGGCACCTGGCTCTCGGCCCGTCTCGCAAGGCCCACCAAAGACTGTCTGCTTCTTGCGGATGCGGAGGCCGAGAACGCCGACTCGCCGAACGCGCTGTCCTTCCCCTCAGCGAACCGCCTCAGATGCTCGAGCGAACCCTGCGCTCGCACACGAAACAAAGTCCAGTCGCTGCTCCAAATCTCCCAATTGCCAACGTAGCCGGGGCAGGTCTCAAGTACAGCAATCGTCTCTTCGGCAGCGCGCTGGACATTTTCGAGTGCCTGGCCGGCATAAGCGTAGTCGCCGCGCTGGCCGCTCCGGACGTGACCCCAGCCGGCTAGCTTAAGCAGTCTCGCCGCATCGCCAACTTTGCCGCGCAGCAGCGCTATAAACACAGCCTGCCAGAACAGCGAGTGGCACGACGGGCTGGGCCGATACCGGAGGATCTCGTCGACTTGACTGCCGTACATGTCGTGGTGCTCGTTCAGCCAACGGAACAGCGTCTCGGGGAGCGGCTCCGCGCGGCCGTCGTCGTATCTGGTGTGATGGATCTGCAGCGCCAGGTTCGCGAGGTAGTTGGCCTTCTCGAAAGGCGCGGCGTGCGGGCCGGGTCCTATCTCGACCGCATGGTCTTCGGTCGGGCGCGGGAGCGTATCCACATGGTCCTTCCACAGCGTCGCGACCTTGCCTGCCACGGTCGCGAGGGTGTCGTCCAGTACGTCTTCATCGTCTGCTTCCCTAATTCCGTCATCATAAAGCTTGGCCATCAAATTCTCCGTCCCCACGATAACCTGCGGCGACTCCGTAAGTGGGGCAGTTCCCATCTGCTGGTAAACGTCCCTGGCGAGCGCGGCATATCGAAACTCCCTTCTCCTCGCCACCCCACCGCCCTGTATCGCCGTCGCCCGAAAGATGTCCTCCGCCTCGCGGCGGACTCTCTCCGTAGCCGCAGGCGTAGCCAGCATCAATAGATCTGACTCGTCCCCAATGTAAGTCGGCTCCGGCGCCCCAGCTGCCGGCACATCCAACCACATGTCCCCTTCCTCTTCCTCCCCAAGCCCACTTCCATTATCCTCATGCTCCTCCTCTTCCTCCTCTTCATCAAACGGCACCCCAAACGTCTTCCCGCCAGCCACACCGCCACCACCTTTCTCTCTCTCTCTCCCCGCAGGCGACGAACTCCTCGGGTCATCAACCGCTACCGCCCGGCTCAGCCGACTCGGCTGCCTCACATGCTGCCGCCCAATCGACCTCCCGAGCGGCACATTCCTCTTCCCACCACCACCACCAACCCCTCTGCCAGCAGCCGTCGAAAACAATCCCCCTTTACCGCTCCCAGTAAAACCCCCTGCGCTATCAAACCCGCCCCCAATACCCGTAAACAACCCCGCGTTGCTGCTATTACCATCATCACCAGTAGTAGTACTGGTATTAGTAGTACCGGTAAAGAGTCCTTGAGCAGGAGGAAGGGGAGCGCCGGACCTAGCGGCAGGGCTTCCTCCCAATCCGGACACGCCACGCATGATAGAGCTGCCGAGATAGCTTGCCGAGGGCGCGCCGGCGGGAGTGAAGCTGGCGGTGGAGGAGGCCGAGGTTGTCGTCGGGGGCGGGTGGGCCGGGGTGGTGGAGCGGGCCGTTTGGTTTGTGGACGAAAAGAATTCGGGGTAGTTGGCTCTGTTGTTCTGGCGGTCTGGAGTCGAGGGGAGGAGCGGCGAGTCGGGTGAGTGGTTGTTGTCGAATCGGAAGAGGGACATCTTGTCTGTTTTCTTCGTTTATTATTTTCTTTTGGAAGGTGTTCCTATCTCGTCCTCGTCTCTTCCGGACTTGAATAGGAATCAGACTAAGCGTGCAGAACCAACGGCGTCGTCGGTTTGGTTCTCGGGGAGCAACGCAAGGCAGCTCAGGGCTGCACGTCGAAGCGTCGAAATTGGTCGAGGTCGACGGCTGTATTGATTGAGTTACTCAATCGAGTTGACCGAACTTCGCAATTCGATTCAAGAGTTTGTAACCACCGATCCTGGCTATGGTTGATCGGTGCGATAACCTGGGGCGGAATTGTTGTTGCAGGCTGAGGATTCTGCGAACGCTTTGGCAATGGACAAAGCTCCAGAACGGAAAGCTCCCGACGCGACTTTTTGGGCGGTTGCTTGCGCGCCTCGGCAAGTTCCGCCTGGATAACTGTGGGCTGGGCGATCCACTCCATTCAAGCCGCCCACCCTCCGAAGGAGAGCGGGTAACAGAAACTGTGGACTGCACCCAGGACAGGTATCTAGACAAACGCGCCCTTTTTGCTCACTCAAAACGCATTGCCGTAAGTCTTCAACCCCTTTAAAACAGCCATTCAATGTAAATTTAAACTAGTTATATCTTACTTTCTATTATTTATTTAACTAGTTATAGCTTATTGTCACGGCGATTGCGCTGTGCCTGCCAGGACCCATGGGTGGGGCACAGCGTGTGGGGGGCCCCTGCGGGTTGAAGATCCTGCACCTCGCTGCCGCGAGTTCTGCTCGTAGCTCCTTGAGCTACGTCTTGACAATCAAGCCTGCCCGTACCTGACGGAATAGAGCCCAGACTGTAGCTGTTGGATTTGGCAGGTGGTCAGAGAGGGCAGTTCAGGGGTGACTAATGGCTTGGCACCAGGATTCTCAGGATCAGGAACAGGCAGGGAACTTCTGGAAAAACACAGACAGGAACATCATCATCAATTGAGTGGTTGCCCATCTTTTCGGTACCCAATTACTACGGTGCGGCACATTCGTGGCTGTTGGCTTTCCAACAGTAGCTTAGCCCGAATACAACTGCCATTGGACTATCAGCCTGTCCCACCCGTGACACTTATGATCTTATCTCTAAATCTAATAATATTTAAGGAGCTAAATAACTAATAAGTTAACTATAACTAGTTATAGAATTATCTTAGGCTTCTATACAGTCTCTAGCTTTTAAATTACTCACACTCTAAAAGAGAATAGCCAGCTTAAATGAAGTGAGTCGCCTAGCCCATAGTTAGTATAGAGATTCAATTACATTTTCAATTTCAATGAATATGCAATGGCAAAGTAGAGTGGGAGAGACGAGTAGCATCGATGCGAGGCATGTAGGCACTGCAATTGCTGACTCTATTCTGCTAATCACAAGGTAAGGAGAAAAGGAAGAGAAGTGTTGGAAGACCAACAGCCACGATTCCACGGTGATCACACAGATGATGGGAGCTTACAACAGTCAGATTTGAGATGCTCGGAGCATCCCAGATGTTCTTGATTGAAGGTTGTTCTTTTCTCACGTCTCCAGCGAAGGGGGAATCGCCCTGACCTCGTTGCCCAGCGCCCTGGTTACCCCTCATGTTGCCTGACGCTCAGTTGGGCAGCCATGCATCCAACAGCAGGGCACTTGCAGCTGAGCGTCCGAAGTTCCAGTGCCACGACTTTCCAACAAGAAGCTAGAAGAGCTCTCGCGATGCAGAGATTAAATGCTAGGGCAGGTGAGGCACGTACACTCAGTAGCAGGTGCCGCCACGTGCACTCCGACGGCAGGCGCCGTCACATAGAGTATCTCTATCGAGCTACTCCATAATTTAGCTTCAGGACTTTATTCTTCTAATTTCTATCTTGAATAATTATATCTATTTTGATTAACGCTGTAAATATATAGCTGTATCTATTCTTTAGTTACTATATACTAGACTTTGATATCCTCAACTCTCCTTCCTTTCTTTGTAACGGGCTGGGCCCGTGAAGGCCTCGGCAAACTCTCGGACAACACTCGAGATTCGGTGGACTTCTATCTTGTTCGATATCAGCGCACAGGCCAAGGATGTGGAGGTATAAGACGGCAGATATCTTGCATAGTCTTTCACTCTTTTTCTTCTTCTCTCTCCATTCGAGACAAACTCGTAGAGTCGTCACCAGCTAGTTGCAATATTGTCACGGCCCCCACCATGAGCCCTACACTTGGGCAATTGGCGGGCGAGACACTGTGGATTTCATGGCGCAGCGACATGACTCGCAGCAGAGAGAGGATATCTGGAGAGCAGGAGACTCAGATTGGAACTTGGAACTTCCCTCTCTCAAGGATCAGTCAGTTGGTTAGTGGTGCACGCACAATACAGTCGTCTTACCTGCTGCCTGTTGAGGATTCGGTGCATCTTCCTTGGTGAGCTTGTGTGTGTCACCTTACAAATATACTCCTGGGACCGTTACATTCTTACCTCACAACTCCTAGAATAAAGAATGGTAAGTAACGTTATATATGATTACAAAATTACATTAACGTACTTGCATAACGAGTGGCGCACTTTTTCTTAGACTTCAGTCACCTTGTAAGTCAATTCAACCACAACACCTCAAA